>NW_026692878.1:0-82296 GCF_021218885.2 Marmota monax | reverse complement strand
GTAGCAAGAAGGACCAGAAGGCAGAGGGCAGTAGCCAGACCACACAGTCAGGCAGGTGAGGGCTTCTGGGTGTGGCCTGGCCTGATGGACAAGTGACATCCTGCCTGACAACAGACCACCCCACACACTGGCTCCTGGTGGTACCAAGAGGCAGAGGAGCCAGGCCACAGCCCAGGTGCTCCATCGGAAACCACAGGAAAAGGCACAGTTTAAAACAGAACCATGAACAGGTCTGTGTCCTAGTGTGATGGCCACCACTGCTCTGGGCCAGGACCATCCACCCCACACCCACAGGACACATGGCCTCTGCCTGTGTGGTTGGAGGTCTCCCACAGCTTTATATTTAGTCTGCAGCCCACAGGGGTTTCTCCTGGTAGGTGAGATGAGGTGGGGCCTGGCAGTCGCTGAGTATCCTATGGCTGGATTCCACAGCTGGGCCGTGGCTCAGGGAACTTGAACACTTTGCATCAGGTGCCCAGTTACGACCCTCTCCAGATCACCAACATGCATGTCCACGGCTCTCCTCAGTCATTTCTGGGGCATGCCTCACCTTGATCATGAGGTTGTTTTCCCACATGGCTAGCCAATGTCCCCCAACTATGTCTGTGGCTGTACCTTACCCCTGAGCTGATTCCTGGGGCTCTGATCATGTCTTGATTCCTAATGCCCATGGGCCCACCTGCTGGCTGACCATCAAGCTCCCTTGCTCTGCAGGTAAACGTGCATATGGACACACCAGGGATGAGGGAAGCATTGAAGACACAGTGACCACATAAGTGCTGGGGACCAAGAGGGGTTCCCTCCCCCAAATCCAGAAGTTACTACCCACAGCCCTGTGAGGACCCAGGAGGTGCAGCACCCAAACCAAGTGGGTACTACAAAAGGACCAGCCTGCCAATACCTCAATCTTGGACTTCCAGCATCCAAACTCTGAGAAACAAATCACTGTTGTGGAAGTCCTCAAGTCAGTGACCTACAGGACAGCAGCCCTAGCAGCCCTTCCAGGCCAACAGAGGGATTGTTGTTCTTTACCACACTCCCGTCAGCTGGGCTAGCCTGTCTTCTGTCTTCCAATTCAACTTTAGAATCACGTGTCCTATTACCCAAGCCAAAACCCACAAGCACCCCTCTGGAGGTAAGGCCTTCACTCCCTATGGCAGGGAGTTGTGGTGCCCCTTAACTTCCTGCCATAGGCTCCCCATCAAGTATCTTTGAGTTTCCTAGAAGGAGCAGATGTTACTCTTTCCACCCAAAGACATAGCTCCTTGTCTCCTCTATAAAGAAAGACTTGACCACAGGAGTCCCCTGAAACCACAGAGACACAACAAGGGAGTGACCAGGAACAAAAGCTCGGAGGGATAATCCCCTTCAGTATTTCAACAAATATGTGCAAGAGAGGAAGCAAGGTTCATGTTGAGGGGCAGGCAGCAGAGGCCACCTTGAGCTGGAACATGGGGTGTGCTGCAGAGTCCAGAGTCTGCTCTGCCACTGGGCTCCAGAGAGGCTCCTGATTCACTATGGGAAAATAATGAGGTGAGGAGTGGGACTTGGTGCTGACAGCAAGAGCACAGGCTACATCCTGTAGATGAGACCCCCTCTCTAGGAGGAACCCCTCCCAATGCCCACATCCTAAGCAAAAGGCAAGATAGTTAATATTTATCCCAGGTAGCCTTTCAAAAAAAATAGATAAATTATTCCCTAAGGACACTTGAGGTGTCCAAGTGTGAATGCCAGTTCTCCATCCTGAGAGAGATGGAGGTAAAGCAGCCATAGCTCCTCTTACTTCCTAAGAACACAATGCAGGAAGTCAGAAGAGCTAGTCGCAGCATGAGAAAAAAAATCCTGCTTGGCTGAGCTATTGTGGTCAAGGATTATATTAATTATAGATAAATATTATCCAAAAAATAAAAATAAATTTTAAAAGGCAGGTAAATCAGCTAATCCTCATGTATACTTTTAACTTATAGCTACATTTTTAACTCAAATGATTAGGTAGGAGAGTAGTACATGTTGTTGTAAAAGTAATCACAGAAAACTGAATGTTTTGAGGAGGGAGTTTGAGGCCATGATGCAATGGAAGGCTCTCATCTGTCTTTGAACACCTTCCTGCAACACCATCTCCAGGTTTGGCTGAAGGTGAGTAGGTGGGGTCTGCACAAACCCCAAGGCACAGACAGTCTTGTACAGAATACTGGAAGCTGAGTGTAGAACAAGGAGAGTGAGGTGCCATGTTGGTGGGGGAGATGGCCACCTATAAGAATTTATAAATTCAGAACCCCCCACACCAAAGAGCTCTGCCCACAGCTCCTCAGCCAGGGACCTTTCCAGCCTCTCCTATTACCAGGTGTGGCCATGGGATTACTTCTGGCCAACGAACTATGAGCCCAAGTGTCACACATCACCTGAAAGCCAGAATCAATAGCTGTGACATTCCACTAGGGACAAATGGCAGACACAGAGGCCCTAGAGTATGGCAGAGCCACCAGCTGGAATCAGTCTGGGTCTCTGAACCCACAAAGAGGACCTTGCCTTCCAGACATGCATACTCACATGGGATATGAGCAAGAAGTCCTCTTAGGTGATGCTAGGCCATAGGTGGAGTAGTAACAGCCACCAGTGAGAACCCACTGCATGGCATCTCAGGGTCTGGTCACATGTTGGCACTCATCATCAGGTCCCAACTAAAAAGACTAAACTCCCTGCACACTTTCTTATCAATATAAACTGCATTGTTAGCAAGGAGAAAATAAAGACAGAAAACAACAGTGAAGAACTGTTGAGCCAACGTGAAGGATTTATGGGGTGCCCCAGGTGTAGAATGTGCATTATTAAATGGATTATATGGACCTCTTAGTGACAGTAATTTTGAGCTCCTATAGGCACTGTCAGCTGTTAAACAGCAGGAAATTTTGATTGCCCTTACTAACTTCCATTTATATTTATTATAAATTGGACACCTGGGAGATTGTTTAAATAAGAGAGGGAAATTCCATAAGTAATACTGCCAGCTCTGCTGCCATCTGATGGGGAGGCAGCTGAGCTCAGGGGAGGCAGGGAGACACCTGGGCTGCAGCCAGGCTGCCAGTTTATGCCTCAAGATTAGTCACTTCATCCCCCCTGAGAATCAATTTCCCTGTGTGTCAAGTGGGTTGTCAAATCCTACCATCTGCCAAGGCCACTCTGTGAGACAACCCAGCCATGTGGCACATTACTGTGCAACTGCAAGTACAGGAATGACACTCGGGCAGCCCCTTGGCTTTGGATCTCTCACTAATTTAGAGGAGACTTCCTTCATCACTTCATTACTGAAATAAAAAATGATTCCTTCAACAGGCAGAACACTCAAACTACGCAAATCTACACAAAGCTGGAATTGAAGGGCAGTTATATTGTTGGTGAGTTTACAAGTTGGCCAAGCTGCAGGTCTGGCTGAATTCAGCATTTAAACAAGGTGCATGTTCATAAATGTCCTTCTCTGGATGCATGCAAAAGAAACTGTGTACATCCATGGAGTGGGTTATCTGGCAATAAAGTGGAGCGAATGATGGACACCTATGATGACAAAGATACATCTCAAATACATTGTGCTGAGCAGAAGAGTTGTGATCTCAAAAATCTGCCTAATGTATATTCCCCTTATGTATTGCTCTTGAAAAATCAAAGCTGCATGGGTGGAGAATGGATCAGCTGTTGCAGGAGAGCAGGCCTGGGGAGGCTCTGGCAATAAAAAGTCATAGCACAGAACAGGGGTGTGGGAATGGAGCTGCTCTGTGTCCTGATAGAGATATACACCAGAAAGTGGATTTTAGTGAAGAATAAAGTGATTTTTAAGATGCATCATCACCTATCACTCATCAGTATCATCCATGAAGCTGACTTTATTCTCAACTTCCATGTCAGGGTGGAACCAGAAACTCCAGGCCTCACATTTTGCTTCCTTGAAATCTAACTGGAAGTCAAGGGAAGACTTTCTGTTCCCCCAAATCTCAGGGAAAACTACTCTCAGGGCTTCTCATTGGATCTGAGGGTCATGTGCCCAATCCCTAGGCCAATCCCTATGACTTCTTCTGATTGGCTCAGCCATGGTCATCTGCCCATCTTTGAACCTATCACTATGGCCAATGAATGGCCTCTTCTGATTGGCTCAGCCTTGGTCATGTACCCATCCCTGAGTCAATCATTATGATCAGGGAATTGTCTCTTCAATTTGGCTCAACTGCAGTCATGGTCCATCCCCATTACCCTGGAGATGGAGTTCACCTGCCGCAGTCCGGCTGCAGCAAAATAACCGGGGGGTGACGAACAACTTGTGTAGATTGATACAGCAGGAGTGGGAGCTGATTGTTGTAGGACAACAGAGGTATTTATACATTCCACACAGCTTATCTTAATTAGTATAAACTAGATACATCAGTCAACCAATAAGGAATCTCCACACTTAATGGCTCGCTGTCGTTACTTCACAAACCACTCCCTCTGGCAAAATGCCAGGCGCCATCCTGACTTGTTTACAGACTCTAACATCACCCTTAGCTGAAACTTTGGAAGGGGCTCCCAAAGCATCACCAAGTGCTATTTTGACAAGAAGAACAAGGTGGTTCAAGGTATGGAACAACACAAAGTCCACAGTCTCCAGCTGCTCCTGTTCATACTAAGTCCAGGCCTGTTTTTCCAGCCAGTGCTGTTCTCAACACCACCAGGGCTGCAAAGAGAAATGAGAATTTCTGGGGCCAAAAAACATTTTAGCAGCTACCCTGTGGGAAAGTGGTGCCTTTGCAGTTTGACACACCATATTTGAAAGACAAGTTGGATATTCAGAATACAGGATCCAAAGCAAGCCAACCCCCACTGAAAGACTCCTGTGATGCTATGAGTGATCTCAGGGGCAGTAACAGCACCAGCTCCATGCCTGCAAACTGAGCATTCCCACAGGTCTTCCTGCCCTGAAGGGACAGTGCTGGGCCTAAACTCTGCTCCTAGGCTTGTCACTTTGAATTCTGAAGACTTTGACCTTTGAACATGCTCCCTTGGGAGAGACATCTGGTAGGACAATGGAGCATGCCCACCAGCAGAAGAGCAGTGTGCCACATGCTTGATGGGTGGTCTCAAAGTGAGTATAAGGAAATGTGCTGCATCTACAATGAGCATGTGGGAAACCCACTGCTCTGAGAAGCTCTGCTGTCCATTCAAACCAAAGCTTGCTCCACATGCAGAGGAAAGGCAAAGATGTTCTACAAAGCTGCAACAACCAAGGACCTCATCACATCCTTTACCACCCGTGTTTCTTCCTGCATCAGCCAACCACTTTTGCTGAACATGGTCACATATGAGGAGAACAGAGGCAGGGAAACCCAGAGCCCTTTGCTCCCACTCCTTCCCAACTCATTGGACAGCTGTAGAGAAGGTGCTGGTATGATGTGAACCTTTCAAGAAGTCAAATAAAATTGGTGAATGGGTTCAGGGCAGCACTTCTGTTGCTCCAGTGGTAATAAAATACCTGCAAAGGCATGAGCTTCAGAGCAGGAATGGTGTAAATCTGAGGTGTCTGCATGAGAGTTAACTGCTCTGATATTTGCATTGAAAGCTGATATTTCACACTTAAAATGAAAGGTAAAATGTATGCTATGATTTCAGGTTTTATTTTTTTCTTTTTCAAAATACCATTAAAGAGCAAATAGAAATTCTATGGCAGATGAGAGAGACCCAGAAGGAAGGGAAAGGATTTATATTCTCTCCTTTTAAAGGCACCTTTTTTGTCATTGTTAAACAGAAGACTGCATTTTCCTTGGGCTCTGAGTGCATTGGAATTACACCAGGAACACAGTCGGCCACCATCCCCACTTTTCTCCAGAAGTTTAAAAAGCAGTCTCTGGGGACTCCATCTGAGTCACATAGTTGTTTTGTTGTTGTTGTTGTTGTTTGTTTTTTGTTTTTGTTTTTACCTACTCAGTGGTTTTTCTAAAACTGAAATTGGTCGCAAAATATTCATATTTCTGGCTTTTCTATAAAAATAAAATAATCTTTGAGCCAGCTGGATTAGTGCCCTGACCAGCAGCCACAGCTTGATAGCCCTGGTCACTGCTCTTTAGCTAGCATCTGCACCATGAAGCTTGCCACAGGCCCCATCACTCCCTGCTGCCTACCCCACCTCTCTCTCACTAGTGCCTGTCTGTCCTTCCCAGTGCCTAAGGATGAGGACAGCACTGAGGACAGCAGACTGGGAGATAGAGGCAGAATCCCAGGACCTGCATGAGTTGTGGCCTGGACTCAGACATCTGTGATTCACAAGGGGCATTAATTTGATTTGCCTCATGCAGTGGGGGGGGGAGCATGTCCCTGTCCTATCTGGTGTGTGCTGCTGTAGCATAATACCTGAGGGTGGGTGACTTATAAAAAAGAGAGAGATTTATTTCCTATGGTTCTGGAAGCTGGAAGTCCACAATGAAGATGCTGGCAAATGGCAAGGACATACATGCTCTGTCCCTCATGGGGAAGGTGGAAGGACAAGAGTGTACTCCCATGCATGGGGGCAGGGGCACCAGGCCAAACTCTTCCTTTCATCAGGAGCCCACCCCAGTGAGACCACATGAATTCATTCCTCAGGGAAGAATGCCTGTGGCCACCTAACCCCAAAGATCCCTTCCCTTTACATAGTCACACTGGGAACCAAGTTTCTGACCCATGAACGCTGGGAATACATTCAAGCCCCTGTTGTCCCTAAAGGAGCTGTTTCCAAGTCCCAACCATAGTTCCTGATTTGGAAATATGTTTCCCAATGTGATGATGTTAAGGGTCTTGAGATGAGTCATCCTAATGCCAATGAATATGTCCTCATAAGAGAAGGTTCAGGATGCCAGAGACACACAGAGATACAAGAGAGCCCCAAGTGAAGATGGAGAGACCCAGAGGGACTGCAAGTGCTGCTGGCAGTACCAGAGCCTATTCCAGGCCTCTCCCTGGGACTCAGGGGGAGCCAATCCACCAACACCATGATTCTGGACTTCCATCCTCCAGAATATGTGAAAATCAGTTTCTGTTGTCTAAAGACACCAGCTTTCTGATGATGTTACAAGAGCCAGCAAACAGGGAACTAAGACACACACCCCAGCTGAAGAGCAGCTCTGCCTCAGCTTCCCAAGCCCCAAGGCCCTGGGTTTGAGGTGCTGGCTTCCTCAGACATCATGCTAAGTCCACCCTGCCTGGTTCCAGGGCCTCTCCTGGAGGACCATGTCCTTGTAACTCCACCTCTTCTTGTCCTCTACTCGGGCCCTCACTGTGCTGTTCTCAGCAGCCTTTGATGTATGACACATACCCTGAATCAAAGCTGAACTCACTCCATGCACCATGCCAGCCCTCATGCCAGCCCTGGGGAATCAGTGACTAAGTTCTCCCCATTTCACAGTGGAGGAAACTAACACTCAAGGGGACACAGCTCTTGTCTGAAACCACCAGGACCCAGGAAGGACTTGAGCCTCTTCTGACTGATCCCCTTATTACAGTATCACCTGGCTAACCTGAACCTAGGGTTACCCTGATGGCCACTGAGGACAACCAGGACATCCTAGAGGCTCAGGTCCAGCAAGGAAATTCTAGAGCATCCAGCCCAGTGACCTACAGGCCTAGTTTTTAGCTATGCAAATTTTTATTCAAACAAAACATTTTAAAATCTATTACACAATACCTAAGATTTACAGGAGTTGTGCAGGACACACTGGTAACACAGGTTCCAACCACTGACCTGGGAAACCTTCCTCATAAATGTGCTCCCTGCTGACTCCATGGGACTTCTGTTAATTTTTGTTACATAGTAATGTCTCCTTATGTTGCCAAATGTTCGTTTCTAGACTTTTGTGCTTCATATAAACAGCATTACCCTGTGGCTGTCTGTGATGGCACTTCGTGCTCAAAATTGTGTCTGTCAAATCACATCCATGGAGCCATCACCAGAACTACCCACTCCTTGCCTCACGAAGCTCCACTGGTGAGAATGTGGGAGGGGGCTGTCTGTTTGTGGGGTACTCAAGTTGTGAATACAGGTGTCTTTTGTCATTTTTACACACCCATGCCCAGCAGTGAGCCTCCTGCTGTGGATGCCCAGGGACTGAAATGCTCCAAATTGGCTTCCACTCCAGCCCTATCCACCCCATTCACACGGCACACTCTGCCACAGCCCTGTGCAGGTACCAACCCAAGGAATTCTCCCAACAACCACAGGTACTATTACTCACTCCATTTGATGCAGAAACTGAGGCTCAGAGAGGGTTAGCAACCTGCAGAGTTACACAGCTGGGTGAAATGGGGCCTGGACTTGAGCCCAGGCAGTCTGGCAGGAGTCTGGCCTTTCCCTTACACTCCACTGGCCTCTGTGGTGTGATTTCCAACCACCCCAAGGAGCTCATCCTGGAAGTAGGAACTCAGAGTCACTGGGCAGCAGGTTTCTCAGGCATAGCTGAGGTAATCAGCAGGCTGGATGCAGGGCTAATAGTGTCAGGTGGCCTGGGAGCTGTGCCCCTCTGTACAAGACACAGGCACCCACCTGGGCCAGCGAGACTGGTCAACACTGCTTTTTCCTTCCAACAGATTTTCAAAGTCATAAATCTAGCTTTTCATGTGAAATATTTTGCCAATAATTTGATTTTCTCAAATATTTTCCTGGGTTTGGATGCTGGCTCTGATCTTTGATGAGGAGCCTGCTGTGCTGCTCCTGCTGAACAGTCTCCATGTCACCAGTCCTCTGCCAGTCACACCAAGACAAGGAAGAAGCCACAAGTCCTTTGCACTTCCTGCTCCCTCCGTGGGTCTCTACATATAGTAGTTGGCTCCTTCTCATTACTCGGCTCCCAGCTGAAGGGCCACCTCCTCCAGGTGGCCTTTGTTCACCTCCCTTTAGGAAGCAGCCTCATGGAGGCAGGGGAAGGTGTGCAGGCTCTCTGTACTCTTCATGTAATTTCTTTCCACATCCAAAATTGGTTCAAAATAAAGGGGTTTTAAGAAGAAGAAAGCCCTTAGCCTGGTGCATTGAGGAAAAGCAGGAAGGCTGGGGTGATCAAGCTGGGAAGAGAAGCTCAGAATCAAGCAGGAGGGCGCACACTGGGTTGGCCCGAGGAAGGAGTCTGAGGTTTGATTTCTTCTCGAGGGGTCTCGAGCAAGAGCTGCGAGGATCATGGGTGCTTATCTACAGGACTCTCACCTGGAGGAGAAGCTAGGTGTCCTCAGAACAACATCAAAATCCAGGGAGAGGTAGTTTCCCAAAGACATAGCATGAAACTCAGCTAAAAATAGATCAAAGCATAAGCACTAGAACAGAGACCCTGTGCCTAATAGAAGAAAAAGTAGGCCCAAATCTTCACCATGTCACCCTAATATCTGACTTCCTTAACAAGACTCCTACATTCCAAGAAGTAAAATCAAGAATAAATAAATGGTATGGATTCAAACTAAAAAGCATGTTCTCAGCAAAGGAAATGATCAGAACTTCAGGTTCTGCCCAGATCCACCTCACCAACCTGCGTGGGAGACTGTAGAGAATTAGACGTGACTGCATGCATGCTTGCAAACAAGAGGCACTGCTGTCCTTGGTGGAGCTTGCTTGCAAACGGGATGTTCTGCCAAGTGGGCTAGAAGGGCTCTGAGAAAATTTTTATCTGTTCTTAACAAATAACAGAGCTCAGAATGCTCCAGCCCAAGAATAGATTAAGTCATGAGAAGCAGGTCAATTCTGATTAGTAAATTACTTCTGTATATAATGTTTAGCTAGCTTAAAGACCTGAGTCATTGCTGTTGCAATGTTGCATTCTTTGTTCACAATACTATAAAAAGACTGCTGTATTCAATAAAGGGGCTTCTTCTGCTTCTTCTTCCTTGTTCATGCTGATCTGTGTTTGAGTTATTTGTGGCAGGAGACTGCACAAGGGTAAGCCTGGTTCCATCTCGCCACCAACAGAACCCCACTGGAGCTCTAGCTCTGCCCAAATCCGACTTGCCAACCTAGGCAGGAGCCAGAGAATGAGCTCAGGGTAGCCTGAATCCATCTAGTCACCAGCAGACTGGCACCAGAGTTCAGGCTCCACCCAGGACTGGTGGCTCCACCCACCGATAGACACCTGTCAGAGTTCAGCCCCAGCCCAGCACAGCCTCGCTGACATGCTTAGGAGTCTGGACCAAGGAAAGCCTGGGACAATTATGCCACCACCAGAACCCCACCAGAGCTCTGGCCAGTCCCAGGACCATTTCCACTCATAGGCAGACACCCTCTGGAGCTCATACATGGCCCAGATCCTCCTACATGACCAACGCAGAAGCCCAGGCAAGAGTAGGCCCGGTTCCATCCTGCCACTGGAACCCCGCCAGAGTTCCAGCTCTGCCCAGGTCCCCTGGATGACCTGCTCAAGAGCTCGGCAGAGGCCCATTCCATTCCAACACTGGCCAATCCGTTCCAGAGCTCGAGTTCAGCCCAGGACCACCTCTGCCCACATACAGACACCCTCTGGAGCTCATCCACGGCCCAGATCTGCCTCGATGAGCTGCGCATAAGCTTTGGCAAAGGTAGGCCCAGCAGAATTCTGCCAGCCCTGCCCAGATCCCCATTACCGACCTGCACAGGAGATGGTGTCCAGGGTAAGCCAGAGTCCATCCCTCCAAAGGCTGACCCCCAATAGATCTCAGGTTCCACCTAGGTCTGCAGTGCCGACACACAAGGGAGCCAGGACACAGGGTATTCTGGAGTCCATAAAGCCTCTGTGAGACCCCCACCAGAGCACAAGGCTCAGCGCCCACCCGCCCACCAAGGTAGAACTCAGGCTTGACCCAGGATTGCCTCTGCCCATTGGAGCTTCTGCTGGAACTCAGGTATGATCCAGGACTCCTTTGGCTGCAGCCTGATGCCAACCGGGTCTCAGTCCTGGCCAAGATCAGCTTCCATGACATGAGTGGGAGTCAGAGCACAGGGTAAGCCCTGTTTCTTCCCTCCACCCGCGGACCACAGCCTGAGCTCAGGCTCTGCCCAGATCTGCCTTGCAGACTTGAAGGTGAGCCCCGGAATATGTTAGGCCTGATTTATCCGGCCACCAGGATATCCTGACTGGAGCTTAGCAACTGCCCAGGATCCCCTCTGCCCTCAGGCAGACGTCTTCCAGAGTTCATACACAGTGCAGATCTGCCTTGCTCACCTGTGCAGGAGGAGCCAGAGCCCAGGGTAAGCCCAGGGCCATCCTGCCACATGGAGACCCCCACTGGAGCTCTTGCTCCTCCGAGATCTGCTTTACTGACATGCACAGGAGCCTGTGCACAGGGTATCTCTGGATCCATCCCACCACCTGCAGACACTCACCAGAGCACAGGCTTGGCCCAGATAGATCATCCTTGCTGACCAGCATGGCTTTTGTGGCCCAGATTAGGTGAGTGTCCATCACACCCATGGGAAACTCCCAAGGGGCTCAACAAGAAACAAATAGCCAAAACCAAAAAATGAATAATTAAAAATAGTTTATTCATATACCTGATATAATTTGCATTTACTTTCAGAAGAGCTTCATTCTCTATTTTTTTTACTTTATTCTCAATTCAACAATTCAAGAGACTTATAATACTTAAGCATGATTTGGGTGGCCAAATGTTATCCATGTAAAAATAAAACATGATTGGAAAATATTGAAAATATCTTCTCTGACTTCTCACCAATATTAACCAAATTCACCAGAATATCATATCTGAAAAAAATTTGACTTCACAGTGGAAATTTAGAAGTAGAACCAGAATTCCCAAGTTGGCAAAGGGCTCTCTGCATGAAGCAAAACTGTTCAAAGTTGCTTGAAAACAGAATTTTGGTGATGTTCCTGTGGGTGCCTACACAGCTCACCAGAGGTTAATCATATACCGAGCTCATACAAGTCAATAAAATGAAACAGCCCAATAAAAATGGGAAATGCCAAATACAGGGCATTTATAAAAGATGACATACCAAACAGTTGAGATGACATTCCATGTCAGGATAGGAATCCAAAGAAAATATAAAGTTTCTGTGTGTGTGTGCTTATCAAATACACAGAAAAAAAGAGAATTAGAAAACCTAATATTGACAGTGTTGGAAAGTGGAATTGATATGCTCTCATAATTGTTTTTTTTTTTTAGAGAGAGAGAGAGAGAGAGGAGGGAGAGAGAGAGAGAGAATTTTTAATATTTATTATTTAGTTTTTGGCGGACACAACATCTTTATTTGTATGTGGTGCTGAGGATCGAACCCGGGCCGCACGCATGCCAGGCAAGAGTGCTACCACTTGAGCCACATCCCCAGCCCATGCTCTCATAATTGTAATGCAAAATTGCCATAAGCCTTCTACAGAGAAGTTTCAGAACATATACCAAAATTTAAAGTGCATGCTTACCTTAGCACAAGAATTTCAATTTAAATAATATGTTTGTAGTCATTGTGGTAAGTTGTTAAATTTTACCATGAAATCGATCATTGTAGTCAAGGTGTCCACCAACTGGGGATCAGACCCCAGGTCCCTGGGAAAGGAACTGAGCACCATTTCTCTGCTCACACCCATGCCTTTCCTGGGGGCTTCTTAGGCTCATAAAAAGAAAGATCTCTTTGTAGAGTTGTCCTTTCCATTCCTTAGCCCATGGTTTCATTGGATTATTAACTTTTATTGCTATTAGACTCTAGGACATTCTTTTATATTTTGGAAATTAAGAGTTTGCAAGGGGTTCCTCCCATCTTCAGGTTGTTTTCTGCCCTACATTTCTTTGTTTGTCCCCTTGTGCATTATTGGTTGATGGTGTCCACTATCTATTCTTGTTTTTGTTGTCCGTGCTATTGATGTTGTATCAAAATGAAAAGATTTAATTATCATGACTGCCCAATGAAGGTTTTTTTTTTCCTCCTGTTTTTTTTTTTCTAAGAAGTTTAAAGCCATAGGTCTCACAGTTGAGTCTTTCACCCATTTTGAAGTGATTTTCATATGTCATAAGATAAGCATCTTCTTTCAATCTTTGGCATGTGGGTGCCCAGTTTTCCAATACCTTGTGTATTCTTAGCCCCCATGTTGAAGATCATCTATCTATATGGACATGGATTTACTACTGGGCTCTCTGTGCTTTTCTGTGCATCTCTAGGTCTGTTTTATGCCAGTACCATGGCATTTCAATTGCTGTAGCTTTGTGATCAGAAAATGTGATCCCTCTACTCCTGTTCCTGTCCAAGGTTTGAGTTTATTTGTTTTCTCTTTTTGGCTGTTTGAGTTCTTTTGAGGTTTTTTTTTTTTATGAATTTTAGAATCATTAAGTTCTCTTTCTATAAACCATAGTGCAATTGGGACTTTAATAGGAATTGCATACAATTCATAGATGGCTGTGTTAGTGGGAATATTTCAACAGCATTAAATCTCCTAACTTATGACCATAAGATGCTTTGGCATTTGTATCTTTTTAAAATCATCCAATGAATATTTTGTAGTTTTGAATGTGCAGACTTTTATTTGCTTAGTTAAGTTTCTTCCTGATTATTTTGTGATTTCTGATGCTATTGTAAATAGGCAGTTCCACAAAGAACACTGCGGGACTCCACCCACATCAGGTCCCAAAGATGGTCCAACTCATAGACACAGAGAGTATTAGGAGGGTTGCCAGGGGTGGGGGATGGGGACCTGTCAATCACCAGGTCTAACATTGGAGGGATGCAGAAGAAGTGGTTCTAGAGAGCTATGCAGTGGGTTTCCAGGCCACACTGCCATAGCCTTGACTTAGTTAAGGGGGCCTCTCCCTTCTTGAATATTCTGACTAAATTCTAACAAGACATAAATAAATTGAAGTGCAGTAAATTCTAAAGAGGCCTTGGAACATTTTCTACAAAGAAAGCTCCTGGGCAGAGTTTGAGGCCCAAGGGGGTCTGTGAGTCACAGGATGGATCCGGGTCTACCCTTGCCAGGGCTCCCACAAGGGTCATCCAGGCTGTCCTGAGACGAACTTAAGCTCCAGCAGGGATCTGATGGAGGTGGGATGAACTTCAGGTTAACAAGTGCCCAGGCACCCTTGTACTTCTGCATGGTGAGACAGGGCGGAGCCTGAGCGCTGGCAGGGGTCAGCCGGTGGCAGGATGGACAAGGATCTATGCTGGATCTGGACTCTCACAGGTGTACTAGTATGAACTGGGCTGATCCCTTGCTCCAGCAGGTGTCTACTGGTGAGCAGAGGTGGTCCTGGCCTGGGCAAGAGCTTTGGCAGGGATCTGGGGGTGGGTGTAGATAACCTGAGCCCTTCCTGAGCTTCTGACAGGGGGTGGTGGAGAGGGGGTGGGGAGGGTTTTCTCATAGGTAGAGGTGGTATTGGGCAGAGTGTAAGCTCAGGCAGAGGTCTGCCAGAGGCAGGAATAAATCAGGTCTACCCTGGCCCAGGCTCAGGTGCAGGTCTGCAAGTCAGATCTGGGCTGTGCTTGAACACTGGAGGGTGTCTCCCTGTGGACAGAGGCAGTCCTGAGTCTGGATTGAGTTCTGGTTGGGGTCAGCTGGCGGTGGAATAGAAACAGGTGTACCTTGAACCGTGCTCACCAGCTTGCTGTCAGGGCTCATCTGGGCTGGGGATGAATTTCTGCATGTGTCCACTGGTGGACACAGGAAGTCCTGAGTAGAGCAAAGCCTCCAGTGGAATTTGTGCTTGGGCGCAGGAAGTCCAGGGGCTGAGTTGAGGTATGGGTCCATCCTACCAGCAGCCGACCACTGTTGAGGCTGAGACTGGGGCCAGGACTGCCTCTGCTCACCAGCAGACCACTGTGCGGGAGCCTAGGCCCAGAGTGGCCCAGGTCCATTCAGACACCAGCAGACTGGCGCTGAAGCTCTGGCTTGACCCAGGATTGACTCCACCCACTGGCAGAGTACTCCTGCCAGAGTTCAGGCTCCACCCAGGACTGACTGTTGTATTCTACTATATTTCCTATCCTCCACTATCCCCCCTCCCCACCACTCCCCTCCCATCTTCTCTCTCTACCCCATCTACTGTAATTCATTTCTCTCCCTTGATTTTTTTCCATTTCCCCTCATTTCCTCTTATATGTAATTTTGTATAACAATGAGGGTATCCTTCCATTTCCATGCAATTTCCCTTCTCTCTCCCTTTCCCTCCCACCTCTCATCCCTGTTTAGTGTTAATCTTTTTCTCATGCTCTTCCTCCCTGCTCTGTTTTTAGTTGCTCTCCTTATATCAAAGAAGACATTTGGCAATTTTTTTTTTAGGGATTGGCTAGCTTCACTTAGCATAATCTGCTGTAATGCCATCCATTTTCCTGCAAATTCCATGAATTTGTCATTTTTTAGTGCAGAGTAATACTCCATTGTGTATAAATGCTACATTTTCTTAATCCATTCATCTATTGAAGGGCATCTAAGTTGGTTCCACAGTCTAGCCATTTGGAATTGTGCTGCTATGAACATCGATGCAGCAGTATCCCGATAGTACGCTCTTTTAAGTTCTTCAGGGAATAGTCCAGAAGGGCAAGAGCTGGGTCAAATGGTGGTTCCATTCCCAGCTTTCCCAGGAATATCCATACTGCTTTCCAAATTGGCTGCACCAATTTGCAATCCCACCAGCAATGTACAAGTGAACCCTTTTCCCCACATCATCGCCAGCACTTGTTGTTGTTTGACTTCATAAAGGCTGCAATCTTACTGGAGTGAGATGGTATCTTAGGGTGGTATTGATTTGCATTTCTCTGACTGCTAGAGATGGTGAGCATTTTTTCATGTACTGGTTGATTGATTTTATATCCTCCTCTGAGAAGTGTCTGTTCAGGTCCTTGGCCCATTTGTTGATTGGGTTATTTGTTATCTTATTGTCTAATTTTTTTCAGTTCTTTGTATACTCTGGATATTAGGGCTCTATCTGAAGTGTGAGGAGTAAAGATTTGTTCCCTGGATGTAGGCTCCCTATTTACCTCTCTTATTGTTTCTCTTGCTGAGAAAAAAACTTTTTAGTTTAAGTAAGTCCCATTTGGTGATTCTTGTTTTTAACTCTTGTGCTATGGGTGTCCTATTAAGGAATTTGGAGCCCGACCCCACAACATGTAGATCAGAGCCAACTTTTTCTTCTATCAGATGCAAACTCTCTGATTTGATATAAAGCTCCTTGATGCATTTTGAGTTAACTTTTGTGCAGGGTGAGAGAAAGGGATTCAGTTTCATTTTGTTGCATATGGATTTCCAGTTTTCCCAGCACCATTTGTTGAAGATGCTATCTTTCCTCCATTGCATGCTTTTAGCCCCTTTATCGAATATAAGATAGTTGTAATTTTGTGGATTGGTTTCTGTGTCCTCTGTTCTGTACCATTGGTCCACCCGACTGATTTGGTAGCAGTACCATGCTGTTTTTGTTACTATTGCTCTGTAGTACAGTTTGAAATCTGGTACCGCTATACCTCCTGATTCACACTTCCTGCTTGGAATTGCTTTTGCTATTCTGGGTCTTTTATTTTTCCATATGAATTTCATGATTGCTTTATCTATTTCTACAAGAAATGCCATTGGGGCTTTGATAGGCATTGCATTGAACCTATAGAGAACTTTTGGTAACATCGCCATTTTGATGATGTTAGTTCTGCCTATCCATGAACAGGGTATATTTTTCCATCTTCTAGGATCTTCTTCTATTTCTCTCTTTAGGGTTCTGTAGTTTTCATTGTATAAATCTTTCACCTCTTTTGTTAGGTTGATTCCCAAGTATTTTATTATTTTTTTTTTTGAGGATATTGTGAATGGGGTGGTTTTCCTCATTTCCAGTTCAGAAGATTTGTCGCTGATATACAGGAATGCCTTTCATTTATGTGTGTTGATTTTATATCATGCCACTTTGCTGAATTCATTTATTAGCTCTAGTAGTTTCTTTGTAGACCCTTTTGTGTCTTCTAGGTATAGGATCATATCATCTGCAAATAGTGATAATTTAAGTTCTTCTTTTCCTATCTTAATGCCTTTAATTTGTTTTGTCTGTCTAATTGCTCTGGCCAGTATTTCGAGTACTATATTGAATAGAAGTGGTGAGAGAGGGAATCCCTGTCTTGTTCCAGATTTTAGAGGGAATGCCTTCAGTTTTTCTCCATTTAGAATGATGCTAGCCTGAGGCTTAGCGTATATAGCTTTTACAATGTTGAGGTAAGTTCCTGTTATCCCTAGTTTTTCTAGTGTTTTGTACATAAAGGGATACTGTACTTTGTTGAATGCTTTTTCTGCATCTATCGAGATGATCATAGGCTTCTTATCTTTAAGTCTATTGATGTGGTGAATAACATTTATTGATTTCCATATATTGAACCAGCCTTGCATCCCAGGGATGAATCCTACTTGATCATGCTGCACAATCTTTTTGGTATGTTTTTGTATCCGATTTGCCAGAATTTTATTGAGTATTTTTGCATCTAAATTCATTAGGGATATTGGTCTGTAGTTTTCTTTCTTTGAGGTGTCTTTATCTGGTTTGGGAATCAGGGTGATATTGGCCTCATAGAATGAATTTGGAAGTTCTCCCTCCATTTCTATCTCCTGAAATAGATTGTAGAGTATTGGTATTAGTTCTTCTTTAAAGTTCTTGTAAAACTCTGCTGTATATCCATCCGGTCCTGGGCTTTTCTTGGTTGGTAGTCTTTTGATGGCTTCTTCTATTTCCTCACCTGATATTGGTCTGTTTAGGTTGTTTATATCATCCTGACTCAATCTGGGTAGTGCATATGTCTTAAGGAATTTATCAATGCCTTCACTATCTTCTATTTTATTAGAGTATACGGTTTCAAAATAATTTCTAATTATCTTCTGTATTTCTGAATTGTCTGTTGCGATGTTGCCTTTTTCATCCCGTAAGCTAGTAATTTGGGTTCTCTCTCTTCTTCTCTTTGTTAGTGTGGCTAGTGGTCTATCAATCTTATTTATTTTTTCAAAGAACCAACTTTTAGTTTTGTCAATTTTTTCGATTGTTTCTTTTGTTTCGATGCCTTCTACTGTATTTGCTGCTGATTTGTTCTTCTTTTTCTAAGGCTTCGAGGTGTAGTGTGAGGTCATTTATTTGTTGGCTTTTACTTCTTTTAAGGAATGAATTCCATGAAATGAATTTTCCTCTTAGTACTAATTTCATAGTGTCCCAGAGATTTTGATATGTTGTGTCTGAGTTTTCATTTACCTCTAAGAATTTTTTAATTTCCTCTTTGATGTCTTCTGTAACACTTTGTTCATTCAGTAGCATATTGTTTAATCTCCACGTGATGTAGGATTTTTCCTTTCTCATTTTATTATTGATTTCCAATTTCATTCCATTATGATCAGATAAAATGCATGTTAGTATCTCTACTCCTTTGTAATTGCTAAGATTTGCCCTTTGACATAATATATGGTCTATTTTTCAGAAGGATCCATGTGCTGCTGAGAAGAAAATGTATCCACTTGATGTTGGGTGGTATATTCTGTATATATCAATTAAGTCTAAATTATTAATTGTATTATTGAGCTCTATGGTTTCTTTATTCAACTTTTGTTTGGAAGATCTGTCCAGTGGTGAGAGAGGTGTGTTAAAATCTCCCATGATTATTGTGTTGTGGTCTATTTGACTCTTGAACTTGAGAAGAGTTTGTTTGATGAACATATATGCACCATTGTTTGGGGGCATATATATTAATGATCGTCAAGTCTTGTTGGTGTATGGTTCTCTTGAGCAGTATGTAGTGTCCTTGTTTATCCCTTTTGATTAACTTTGGCTTGAAGTCTATTTTATTTGATACAAGTATGGACACCCCTGCTTGCTCCCGGGGTCCGTATGAGTGATATATTTTTTCCCAAATTTCACCTTCAGTCTGTGTATGTCTTTTGCTATCAGATGAGTCTCCTGTAGGCAGCATATTGTTGGATTTTTTAATCCATTCTACTAGCCTATGTCTTTTTATTGGTGCATTTAAGCCATTAACATTTAGGGTTACTATTGAGATATGGTTTGTATTTCCAGCCATATTTGATTATGTATGTTACTTAACATGATTTGTTTTTTCTCTATGATTAGTTTTTCCTTTAGTGTACTACCTCCTGCTGTTGGTTTTCATTGGTATTTTTCATTTCCTCTTCCTGTAATGTTTTGCCAAGGATGTTTTGAAGAGCTGGTTTTCTAGCTGCAAATTCTTTTAACTTTTGTTTATCATGGAAGATTTTTATTTCATCTTCAATCCTGAAGCTTAATTTCGCTGGATACATGATTCTTGGTTGGAACCCTTTTTCTTTCAGCATTTGAAATATGTTGTTCCAGGATCTTCTAGCTTTCAGAATCTGTGTTGAAAGATCAGCAGTTATCCTGATTGGTTTACCCCTAAATGTAATCTGCTTTCTCTCTCTTATGGCTTTTAAGATTCTCTCCTTATTCTGTATGTTGGGCATCTTCATTATTATTTGTCTTGGTGTGGATCTCTTATGATTTTGTATATTTGGTGTCCTGTAGGCTTCTGGTATTTGGATTACTTTTTCATTCTTTAAGTCTGGGAAGTTTTCTAGTATTATTTCATTGAATAGATTGCTCATTCCCTTGGTTTGGACCTCTATACCCTCTTGTATCCCAATAACTCTTAGGTTTGGTTTCTTTATGTTATCCCATAATTATTGGATGTTCTGCTCATGATTTCTTAACATTCTCGCTGAGCTATGTTCTTTTCAAGTTGAAAAACTTTGCCTTTGTTGTCTGAAGTTCTATCTTCTAAGTGTTCTACTCTGCTGGTAATACTCTCATTTGAGTTTTTAATTTGGTTTATTGTTTCCTGCATTTCCAGGATTTCGGTTTGTTTGTTTTTTATATCCTCTATCTCCCTATAGAGTTGATCTTTTGCTTCTTGGATTTGTTTATGTAATTCATTGTCAAAGTGATCTTTCATTGTCTAAATTTGTTGTATAATGTCTTCCTTGAGACTCCAGATCATCTGAAGCATGTATATCCTGAACTCTTTGTCTGACATTCCATCAGCTGCAGATATTACCTCATCTAATGTTGCGTTGAACTGTATTGTTTGTAGTCCTTTCTTTCCTTGTCTTTTCATACTGCTCATGATTCTTTCAGCTTTGTGAAACTGTTGTGCTAATGTTATTACCCTTATATATTTGTATTGTTCTTGTATAGCTCCAGAATCCCTCTTTTTGCGGAGAAAGACAATGTTAACAGTTCCCAATATCAACAGTACATCATCTAAGCATAAGTTTTCATTATTAATACATTTATAGTTAGATTCTAAGTCTATAGATATTGGTTTTAATTATTACTTAAGAATATATTCATTAGTTTCATAAAAGGCATACCATATCTGGTGGCATATAGAAAACTTAATTTCAGCGAAGGATGAGGGAAAGGAGTGAGGGTATGAGGTTAAACTAACTTGGCACCTTTGGAGAACTCTAACCAATAGACTGGTAATTTATGGAAGAATGTATAGACTCAACCTCCTATCTGTATTTAGATAGTTACCCTATGTATACATAGCAAAAGTTAGGAGATTGAAAGTGGGATAGAGAGAATACGAATGAAAAAAAAAGAAAAAAAAATAACAAGGAAGAAAAGAGAAATAAGAGAGAAGGAAAAGGAAAGTAAGATATAAATAAAGAAAAAATGGGGGGAAGGTGGGATATATGCAATTCCTCTATATTATATTACTTTGGTAATTTGGTTGTTCATGCACAGTTCTTGGTTTCACATATGTTGAAGTTGTGGAAGAGAGAAAAGAAAAGGAAGAAACAAAGAGAAAAAAAAAGTCTCTCAGAACACTGTTTTCCTTGCTTCCAGTAGGTGGCATTGTCTATTCCTAGCTTGAGCCTCTGTATTCAGGGTGGTGGGTATAGCCAGTGTGAAAGGAAATGAGCTTCCACCTGTATCTTCCCTACTCTAGTCTCTGAGGTAGAAACCAGGTGCCCGTACAATTGTTGTTTTGCATTGATTGCTACAAACCCCAAAACTTGTGGGAAATATTTTGAGTTATCGCAGCTAAGGGTGGGGGAGTTGGAAACTGGGTACCTGGATCAGCCGAAGAACCCTGCTGGTAGCCACACCCCTTTTGATGGGTTTTAAGGGTTGATGGGCTTCCTCTGGACTAGCACACGGGGCAGGGCCGGGCTTCATCCTCTGGTCTGGCTTGGCGCCGGGCTTCCTCTTCTGGTCTGGCTTGGCTGGCACAAGGCTGCTTCCTCCTCTCGTCTCCAACATTTCATTCTTAACCCAGAGTTACAAATAACAAAATCCTACATAAGACTGCATATGTTGTCCAGGAAAAAGAGAAGCAAAAGTAATATGTTCTGAACATGTATGAGCATATATTCACAGCCATGTTTAAATGAATTCCAGGTGGTCACGTATCAAGTGAAAAGATGTCAAAGGTTTGCAGTCTGGCTAAGGAGAGGTTCTCTGAAGGGCACTCTGTGGAACGCATTTCTCCTGCAGTAGCTCTGCTGGACTCAATCCAATTCTAAGCAGATTTCTATAATCCTGGCCTCTCACTGGGTCAACTCCATCTGATTTCAAGCATTATTGTAAGAGACACAGGGACAATGATTATTGAAAGGGCTGTGACAAAACTTTCTCTCGAAGTTGCTTTTTTTTTTTTTTTTTTAATCATGCTCAGAAACCCCAATTCACATTGGTTGAAAAGACTCAGGACCACCTCTATTTCAGCATAGGGGACAAACTGAGTCCAGCTGGTGGTCCTCAGATGGTAAACATGCTAAAAATTCCATGGAGGGATTTTGGGTTTCTTGTTTTGGTTTTTTAAATTGGCTGCTTAGGAAAGTGCTTAATCAGCTTCCTATATTATTTGTATCAGTTCAGGAAGATTCATCTGGGTAATTTAAGGACATGGTCTGGAAGAGAATTTTCAGAATTGGGAGGACACACATATTTTAAAATCAGATGGTCTAAAGGATCCTGTGGTTAGCCTTCCCCTGAGACGAACAGGTGGCCCAGTGACAATAATCCAAGGCAGCTCTTAGGTGCTGCCTTTTAACTTAGGATCATTTTGGTATTTGCCAACATCTTACCACATTATTTTGTTGTTTGTAGTTTGGGTGTTTACATTTTCAATTACATTTCATAATGTTCATTTATTTTATCTCTTCCTTCCAAGGCCTTTATCTCTACATCCATTCTTGTCTGTTTTTTTTTTTTTTTAATTTTTTGGTGCAAGGGATCAAACCCATAACCTTGCACATCTTTCTCTTGTTTCACTGTGTTCAGTGATATTTCTAGTGCATTGTGAATTAGTAAACAGCAGCTGCATCTGCATTATGGTCATGTTGATCTACATCAGGGCACCACCGTATTGTTTACCCATTGAGAAGGATTCAGATTGCCATCCCTCAGTCCCCAGATGAAGTGACACTATCAGGTTTTATGTGACAGGACCACCCAGTTGTTCCTGGAATAAACTGCAGTGTTGAAAGATATAAGCAGCATGAGTCTAGCTGGGCCTAAAAAAAGCTGCAGTACACTTTCTCAAGTAAATAAATGAATAAACTAATGTCTGGACTGAAAGATCATCATGGGAAACATGCCTCATCTATCTCTGTATTTGTAAATTTTGAGATATATGCCCTGTAAGAAGCATTTTCAAATGTCCTTACATCTTTATAGCTGAGTATTTAAGTGACAAAGCCAGATGACCAGAGGAGATCTCAACCCTCAGAGAGTCTCTCACTACCCACAACACTCAGTCTACACGCCATGAAGACTTCAGAGGGTCAGGGGCCGAGGGGAACTCAATCCTGTTTCCCCATCCTGTGTGTAAGCTCTCTCTGCCCACTTGCAGATTTTCACAGGAGAGTCAGTAGCTCCTTTTCTTGTTTACTAGACTCATAAACTGAGACATGTCTACAGGCTGAGGATTATAAATAGGGTGAGATGCCAGAGACCCCACAAAAGCATGATTTCTTGAAACACTCTGGAGACTAGGCAAGAAGAAAGGATTGGCAGCAAGAAATGACCTTCCCACTGAGGTCTGTCAGTGAGGGAAACAAAGATAATCAGTTTACCAGGAAACTCTGTCGCAGTCTGGCTGCAGCAAAATAACCGGGGGGTGACAAACAACTTGTGTACATTGATACAGAAGGAGTAGGAGCCATTTATTGTAGGACCACAGCGATATTTATACATTCCACACAGGTTATCTTAATTAGCATAAACTAGATACAGCAGTCAACCAATAAGGAATCTACACACTTAATGTCTCGCTTTTGTTACTTCTCAAACCACTCCCTATGGCAAAATGCCAGGCGCCATCCAGACTTGTTTACAGACTCTAACATTTGCCAGGCGCCATCCTGACTTGTTTACAGACTCTAAAAAAACTCCATAATATTGTCTAGCTTGTTATTTTACCCTGTTTAAAGGCAGGTGAAAGTATTTTTTTTAGTTAAAAACTGACTATAGTATATTATATATAAATTAGAATTTATAATTATCTGTATTGATGAGGCATAAAGTGATGTTATGATTTACAAATAATTAAATCAAGATAATTAACATCTGTCCCCTCATGTGAAGGTATTTCAAAGTGTATAAATACTCACTCCTATTATTTAATAGTGAGATAGTTGTTAAGAGCCTGACCTTGATAATCCAACAACTCTACCTGTGAGCTCCAGCTCTGTCAGTTATGGGTTGTGTGATCTTGGCCAGTATCATAATTAAGCCTTTCTTTTCACATTTGTAAAGCAAGGATAATATACCACTCTCCTCCTTAAGGTTCTTCTGTGGAGGAAATGAGAAAATGTACATGGAAGCTCCATGGAAACTCAGTAAATGTCAGCTATCATTATTTTCTCTTTAGGTTTCTATAAGTAATATGATTCTATTGTATTTCATACAATGGGGGGTTGGTGAGGGGAACCCAAGGCCTTGGGGCAAAGAAAAGAGCTATTCATATCCCTGTAGTTTTTAATGATGTTAAGAACTATAATACAATTTCCTGTAAGTTGTATTAAAGCCAAGGGAGGTGTGATTCAGAATGTTGAAAAGTGTATGGCTCTTGGGCTTGAATAAAGCTTAAGTGACCACGAATTCAGAGGAGACATGAGTCCTTAAAAAGATTGTTTATAAAAATTACACATTAAAAAAAAATATATATATATATATATATATATATATATATATATATATATATATATATATATATATATATATTATCATCTATAAAATAGTCATGGAAAGCAATATTCAGTACTAGTGAATATAATGTGCATATACTAATATAGACATTTAGACTATTTTGTTCATATTGTATTCTATTTTAAACACATTAGTCAAAACCCAGAAGAGGAAATTTCCCAACATGAAACAGACACTTATTGAAATAGCAAGTGAAATATTTAGCCCACAGTATGACACATTCATCAAGCCCATGGGTCAGCACACTTTTTATTTTAACAAGATAATGAATCCTTTAGGTTTTGAAGACTTATAGGTCTCTGTCCCAGCAACTCAACTCTGGTGTTGTAGCAGGAAAGCAATTACAGACAACTTATAAAATAAATGAGTGTGATTGTGTTACAATACAATCTTATTTGCATTCACTTGTGAGGCTAAGGCAGGAGGATCTCATGATCCTCAATGCCAGGTTCAGCAAAAGCAAGGTGCTAAACAACTCACTGAGACCCTGTCTCTATAAAAAATACAAAATAAGGCTGGGTATGTGGCTCAGTGGTCCTGTGCCCCTAAGCTTAAACCCCAGTATCCCCTGCTGGAAAAAACAAAAGAAAAACAATAAGTTGTAGGCCAGATTTGGCTTTTGTGTTTTGTATTATATTTATTTAAATATTTTATATTTAAATAATATATATATATATATATATATATATATATATATATATATATATATATATATATATATATATATATATATATATTGCTGCAGTCCAGCTGGGCAAAATAACCGAGAGGTGCAAACAACTTGAAGGTTGAAGTGGGAAGTACTTTATTGTAAGTGAACTCATCGGGAACTGAGCGGGAACTCAAAGTAGCAGGCACCCAAGGTAGCAGGAGCCGCTTCTCTGCTGGACAGCAGAGGTATATATACTTAACTAACTACACACAGCTTAACTTAATTAACATCATATAGATACAGCAGTTAGCCAATAAGGAATCCTCATCATCTTAATGGCTCACTGGCATTGCTTCACAAACCACTCCTCCTGGCAAATTGCCAGGCGCCATCTTGACTTGATTTGCATCCCCAAGAATATATTACATTATACTTTTATAAATATTTTATATTTAAATAATATACATATAATATATTTTATATATGTAAATACTATATACATTATATATATATGGAGAGAGACAGAGAGAGAGAGAGAGATTCATGGATTGCATTCAGGATGTTTGGTCAAATGTGAAAGATGAAAAACTAACATGATTCATGAACTCTTCAGAAGCAAGCTAACAAGCTTAAGTAAACATGATCTCTGTATTATGTAACCATTTGTGCACTGTTAACAAATGAAGACAATTTTGTGAATATACGGGTACATTATATACATGTAACAAATTACAAGTATTTAATGTTTAAAACATATATATATATATATATATATATATATATATATATATATATATATATATATATATATATTATGAAAAGCTTCAAACTATATTGGGCTCTTTACTTTCATGGCTACAGGAGCAGCCAGGAGGACACTCAGGCTTCATAAGAGACTTGCCTCCAGTGTCCTCTGCTGTGGCAAAAAGAAGGTCTGGTTGGATCTCAATGAGACCAATGGACTCTCCAATGCCAACTTTAATCAGCAGATCTGGAAGCTGATCAAAGATAGGCTGATCATCCACAAACTAGTTTCTGTTCATTCTGGGGCTCCATGCCAAAACAATACCTTGGCTCGCCAGAGGCACAGGCATGTGGACATAGGTAAGCAGAAGAGAACAGCTAGTGCTCCAATGAAGGGGGAAGGTCACCTGGGTGCAGAGGATACAGATTCTGTGTAGGCTACTCAGAGATTCTGTGGATCTAAGATTGACCACCACATGTATCACAGACTCTACCTGAAGGCAAAGGGCAATGTGTTCAATAACAAGTGAATCCTCATGGAACATATCCACAAGCTGAAGGCAGATAAGGCCAACAAGAAGCTTCTGGCTGACCAGGCTGAGACCAAGGTGGAAAACTAGCTCTATGAGGAGCCCTCCAGGCCAAGGAGGAGCACATCAAGACTCTGTCCAAGGAGGAAGACACCAAGACATAAAACTCCCTCTTGTGTCTGTACATAGAGGCCTCTATGATTATATAGATACTCCTTGAAATAAAAAAAAGCTTTATCTATTAAAAAATTATATTATACCACAATTTTAGAAGTTAATGGTTTTATAAATTGTCTTTTTTACAACAAAAGAGACAAAGTTAATCTGGTCTTTGAATTGTGAGGTTTAAAGAAGCCAAGCTACTTTTTTAAAAAACAATAATAGATCAACAGTCTCCAAATATTTCTGCTCGGTTGCACATACTTTAATATTTTTAATCTTCAACACAGTTCTGAACTTCTTTCACCATTACATAAAATGTTCAAATTGTCAGCATTGAATTTTATTGGAAATGTAATTTTTTTTTTTTTTTTTTTTTTTTTTTTTTTTGCTGAAACCCATGTCCTGAAAGACTATGGACATATTTTAGAAGGTAAATACTGAAATGTAACTAAACCATATTATTCAGAAAGAACTGTAAGTGCATCCTGGTGATAGTCACTGGTAAAAACTGGCAAATCCAAAAATCTTAGTACAAGAATATGTAAATGTAGTTGGCAACCTTTGGCTGATATGGGAAATATTTGAAAGTAAAGCTGTCAATTGTCATTTAGAAAATAAAACTATGCTTAACAGAGGACAACTGTTTTTTTTTTTTTTTTAAAGCTAAGCTCTTTTTTACAGCCATATAATTCATATGGTAAAGATTTTATTTTAACCATTGTAGTTAGAAATACTATTTCTATACTTAAGCACTTAGCTCCAGTCTAGAAAATAAAGTTTATTCTGGCTAATTCTATCAGTTTGACAACTGTATTTTGTTGAAGATGAACTAAAAGAGACTGCACTTTCATATGGGAATAATAAATCAATGGACCTTTAAATCATCACACTATCTTTATAAGTTCCAAAACACAAAATGTAGCGATGGCATAATGAGCTCAGGAGGCTTAGAGACATCATGGCCTGTTTGGACTGCAATATTTTCTGTACTCAGAAAGCAGTTCAAGAATTCCAAGCTTAGCAAGATCTGGACATCTACTGAATTCTTATTTTTCAGGAGCACCTTGGTTCCAGGGCAAGAAATTAATGTTTCTTAACAAAAGGGACAAGTGCCTTTCTTCCTTTCTTCCTTTCTTTCTTTCTTTCTTTCTTTCTTTCTTTCTTTCTTTCTCTCTTTTTTTCTTTTTCTTTTTTTGGTACTAGGAACTGAATCCAGGTGTGCTTTACCACAGAGCTACATCCCCAGACCTTTTTTTATTTTGAGTTCTTCCTAAATTTCCCACGCTGCCCTTAAACTAGATGTTTCCCTACTTCACTGAGATTACAAATATGTGTCACTGTACCTGGTGTGTATCAAGATTTTTAAAAACTAAACTTGAATGGCACTTAATTAAATGGCCAAGTTTGAGTTCATAGATGCCTAACCTTGTAGATCAACTAGGAGTTCGTTTGAGTTTGTTGAGTTAGATGAAAAGTGCTTAGAACAGTACCTGACATAATAAATTCTCAGTACACTGCACCATCACCTGGTTAAGATCAACATTTCTTATTGTGTACTGTATATCGTGGGAAAGTGGAACTGTGTGCCTTGACACTGCTCTGACAGTTTTGCCAATGGCCCTGTTCATATCCCACAGTCCTCATCCCTGCCACCTGGACCTTCTCCCACATCCTTGGGCAGTGGTTGGCATACAGGTGCACACCAGCATCACTCGCAGATCATCATCTCATCTGACCTCCTTATTTACCTGAGGCTACTTGCCTCTCTTCCCTGGTTCCCAGGCAGTGCTCCTGTGATTTGCTGTCCTGGGACTTTCTCCACATTGATAGAAGGGAGCTGAGCCATTGTGATTGGATGGTAACCACCAAAGCATTTATACAGTCCTGAAGAACTTCTAGCACCATGAAAAGTGCAGGCTCTGCAGCCAGCTATCTGGGTGCTGGCCTAGCTTATGCTCCAGTTCTGCCCTGGGCAAGTCCATTGCACTAGTGCTACCTGCCTTCCTCTGTCAAGACCAACTCCTATGTGGAGATATATTGGTATGTGGTCTTAATGATCTACAAAGGAATGGGATTAGAATTACCTGGTATGTAATAAGCAGTCAAAATTAAAAATTTTAACTTATATATTTTTTAATATTCCTCATTATGAGCCCTAGATCTTGAGATAGTAAAACAAATGGAAGCTATCTGGGTTCAAATTCTGACTAAATGACTCATTAGGAGCACAATTTGGAGCACATTATTAAACTATTATCAGCCTGTTAGGCTATGGATTAATACTACCTACTTCATAACACATAGTTGTTACAGAAGTAAATAAGATAAGTGGAATTAAGCACTTTGTATAATGCCAAGCATATAATAAATAGGAATTTATAAACTTCAGTGAAGTGTTTTTTAGACCTTATGATTACTGATACCAGATTTCAGATCAAAGTTATCATATAGGGCCCTATTTTCATATATCAATTGGAATTTAGCTCTACTAGTATCTAGAACTGTAGTAGCAACAGTAGTTTTTTTTTTTTAAATCAGTGTTTATGAACTCTTGCAATAAAATATATTAGAAAAAAGTGAATTAAATATAGTTAAATTTAAAAAGTATATTCACATATGTGCATAATGAGCTAAAGGCAGATCACAGTCAAAAAATTTAGAATTCCTTACGAAATTCAGAAGTCTAGTTTGACCCCTGTTGAGCAGTTAGTCAAAAAGAACTTTCACTGTGTTAACACACCCCTAGCTTGGCTTTGTTTCTTGGAAAAATTTAGAGTCTGTTATTTTAGTACTGTGCTATTATGTATTAGATGAACTAGTTTTCCTGGTTGGTTTTCTATTTGTAACATTTGATTGATAATCCACAGAGATTTGTACACAAGAGTTTGTTACTTCTAAAGTCATTAGGATACTTTTTAGTATATACACAGCAAAGAGGCTATTTTCCAAATGATGCTATTTTACCAACATCATGAATGAGATGCTGCCGATTTGACTGGCTTGGTAGAAGGTCCTCTTTTGGTTTCAGGATGTTTTCTTGTAGGTCACAATTTGCTAAGTGTGTTTTTTTTTTTTTTTAACATGAGTTGTGTTGAATTTTCTTGAATTTTCTCTAACACATCTACAATACCAGTACCTTGATGTGATGCTTCCTTTTTATCAGTATTGTCTAATAGACCTTTCTGCCATGACAGAAATGTACGGTATCTGCACTGCACTGTCAGATATGATAGCTACCAGACTATGTGGTTATTGAGCTCTTGAAATAACTGGTGGGACTGAGGAACTGATATTTGATTTTGTGGGATTTTAATTAATTTAAATAGTCATACAAGGGTTTTGGATCCTGTATTGAATGATTAATATGTAGGTTAGCAGAAGACACTTTAATTGGTATTCATTATAATTTTCTTTTCCTAATATTTTCCTTCCCTTCCTTTCTTCTCTTCCTTCTCTTCCTTTCTTCCTCCCTCCTTCACACTCTTTCTCTTTCTTGCTTTCTTTCTCTACCCCTTTCTTCATTCTTTCTTTCTTTCCTTCCTTCCTTCCATCCTTCCTTCCTTCCTTCTTTCCTTCCTTCCTTCTTCCTTCCTTCTTTCCTTCCTTCCTTCTTCCTTCCTTCTTTCCTTTTCTCTAGCACTGGAGCTCGAAACCAGGACCTCAGCATGCAAGGAAAGTGCTCTACCACTGAAGCACATCCCATCCTTCAGGAGATTTTTCAATTAGAATCTCCTGAAATAAACCTGGGTGTACAAATATGAAAATCACAATTTTAGAAATGGGAGGTCCATGCCTTCAATCCCAGTGGCTTGGGAGTGTGAGACAGGAGGATTATAAGCTCAAAGCCAGTCTGAACAAATTAGTGAGATCCTGTCTCAAAAAATAAGACCTTTGAATGTGAGTCAGCAGTTAAGCTCCCCAGGGTTCACTCTCCAGTACCAAGGGGAGGAAAAGAATTTTACAAATGGGAAATAACATTTTTGAAACAATACAATTTTCACAATTTTAGCTTCAATTTAAAAATTTACTCCTATTCTCAGACTTTATTTACAGGGCATTCTGCTGTTTTTTTTTTTTTTTTTTTTTTCTGGAAAACCATGGTACTTGAATAAATGTGACTTTTTCAAATGTGAAAATATAATCCACTGAGAGTTAGCTGTCCATTTCTGATAGTATTAAGTTGTAAGTTCCACAAAGACAGTACTGGAACTCCTAAGCTCTTGGCCACTGAGGAGTACTGGAGATTAAACCCAGAGCCAGGCACATGCTAAGCGAGCACTTAACTGGGAGCTTTATTCCAGCCCAGTAAGTGTTTTTAAAGATTGTTTTCTCTCTGTTATCCAGCATAGTGACAGTATATAGTAAATATCATTAAATGTTTGTTGAATTATTATAATTAAATATCAACAACCTAAAGCTTTAAACTACACAACAGTCCTTAAATCCTACAATACAGTAGTGACATTAGTTCATGTCAGTAGCAAGAAGGAGACGGGAACCAGGGCCACAGTGCAGTGATCCATGGCTGGTAGTTGAAACCTCAGGGTGCAAGCTGCATCAGTACAGGGCTCTGCCATGTGTATGGACACATGTTTGGACACAGCCCAACTATAATCAAGGTATATTTACCCTGCAGTCTTAGGTTCAGAGTTAGAAAGGACTTTCCACGTGATTTAAACCAACATTATTTTTTCTCCAGAAGAATTTCTCTTTACATTGTACTTAAACATGGTTGCTATGGTCTGAATGTGTTCTCCCCAATTGTATATGTTGTAACAATCACCATTGTGACCACTGAAAAAGGGAGAGAAATTTAGGATGGGATTAGGTCATGGGGATCTATATTTTTTAACAGAATCAATGCCCTTTTATAAGAGGCTTCACACATCATTCACATCCCTTTGGCCCCTTCTGCTTTCTGTCATCTGATGATTCAGCAACACATGCCATCTTGGACAATGTGAATATACTTAGTGTTCCTGAACTGTACACTTCAAAATGGTTCAAATGGCAAATGGTACGTGTATTTTACAAAAAAAAAAAAAAAAAAAAAACCACCAAAAAACACATTGAAAGATGCATTTTCTATTGTTCAGTGTTTCCTGCTATTATTTAGTAATCACATTCATTAAGAGCACTAACCCAGCAGGCCACAGTGGTGCATGCCTGTCAGCCATTGGGAGGCTGAGGCAGGAGGATTGCAAGTTCAAAGCCAGCCTCAGCAAAAGCAAGGTGCTAAGCAATCCAGTGAGTCCTTCTCTCTAAATAAAATACAAAATAGGGTTATGGATGTGGCTCAGTGGCCGAGAGCTTAGGAGTTCAATCTCTGGTACCCAAAAAAAGAAGCACTAATCAAAATTTCACAGCCCTGTATTTGAGATTTGATTCTGCTTGCTGCATCTCTGGAAACTAAAAGCATGTACTTAGCTAAGCCTCAGTTTCCTCTTCTGTAACATAGGAATTATAAAATGCTTACTTCCCCACTAGAGGTTGCTGTGAAATTTCAACTTGGTAAAGTCTACATACACAAAAAAAGCTCAATAAATGTTAGCTCTGATTTTATTTTTAAGTTTTCAAACCAATATGATTCTTGTACTTTTTATAAGGAAGGCTAAAAAAATGGCTTTAGCATTAAAAAGGCCATTTGTTCATTTCTCCTTAGTCCTTAATGTTACAGAGAACTATAAGACAACATGCTATAAAACACATTTCATATTATAGTCAAGTGATGAGCCCATGTGTTGACCACTGAGTCAATAGTTAATAATCTTAAATTATCATACTCTAAGAGGCAACAATTTCAGAGAAGCCAAAATAACTTGAGGTACTTGAAATAATTTACATATAATAATGTGTGTATAAACCTATATATACTTTTTTATCAAGCATAACATGATCATAGTTGAGTCACAATATAGTTCACACATACAAAAGAAGGCTATTTTTTTTCCCTTTTACATCCTATTTTAGGCACGATCGTGAAACCCAGAAAATAACAGGAATGGACTAGTTTATAAAAGCTGGGTATTTTATAAATGAAACAGATTCAGTCATCTGCGATTCTCAAATTCCAAACAATAAGACTTACTATACTCTCAAAATGAACTTAAATAAAGTATTGCTCAATTCTAATGATGTATACGTTTTAACTGGTTGATAGTCCAGGTAGAAAAAGTATGTAAAGTGTTTTATAAGTCAAAATATTTCATACAAAAGGATTTTTTTTCTTTGTACTGGAAGTTGAACTAAGGGACACTCAACCACTGAGCCACATCCCCAGCCCTATTCTGAATTGTTTTTTTTTTTTTAGAGAGAGAGAGAGAGAGAGAGAGAGAGAGAGAGAGAGAGAGAGAGAGAGAAGTTTTAATATTTATTTTAGTTTTCGGTGACACATCTTTGTTTGTATGTGGTGCTGAGGCTCAAACCCGGGCTGCGTGCATGTCAGGCAAGCGGGCAACCGCTTGAGCCACATCCCCAGCCCCCCTATTCTGAATTTTATTTAGAGACAGGATTGCTAAGTGCCTCGCCATTGCTAAGGCTGGCTTTGTACTTGAGATACACCTGTCTCAGCCTCCCAAGCTACTGGGATTACAGGCATGCATCACTGTGCCTGGCCAAAAGGAATGGTTTTAACAAAACTCTCATAATCCAAAGAGAAAATGCATTGAAATTAAAAATTTCTGAAGCACACATTTTTAAAACCATTATAAAAATATGAAAAAGTTTACAAATGGCATAAAATAAAAATTTATACAGATAAAATTAAGGGTTTAAAAACTATCAAATGTATTGAAATCATTTAAAGCCAAATAAGACATAATTTATCTATATAATTTAAATTATAATATTATATAAATATATTGCATATTACATAATAACATATATAATATAAATTAAATAAAATATATTTATATAACATTCTAATTTATATTACTTATATTATATATTTATTTTATTATATATACATATAATAAAAATATATAAATTATATATATTATATAATTTATATTGTTATTATAAATATATTATATATTATATATTCATATATACAAATTACATAATATATAATACATTTATATTCTTATATATAAATTATAAATATTTATGTATAAATATATATAAATTACATATATTTCATGTAAACTATATTAATATAAATTATATATTTATATATACAAATACATATGGATTATGCATATTGATTGAAAAGTATATGATATATAAAATGCATATACATTATATACACATATAATAAATAAAATAAAATAAAATAAATTGCACATACATTATATACACATATAAAAGGGAGAGAAGTTTAGAATGGGATTAGATCATGGGGCTCTATATTTATATAATATATATAAATATATATATTTAATATATATAAATTAAATATAAATATATATTATTATATTATAATAAAATAATATATATTTGCTCCAAAATTAAGCTCATTTTCCCCTACTCCCCCTATTTTTTGCAAAAATATCATACATTAAGCCTTCACTTACATGAATCATTTTATAGAGAATATCATTTGAAATTTTAAAGTTATAATACTTATATATATGATATATAATATATATTATCATATGGTATATTTAAATTTATATTAATTTATATTATATTATACATCATTGTAATATAATTATATAATTTCTATTATTATTAATAAGATATAATAAGATTATTATATTTGTATAATTTATATTGATATAATATATAAAATATATGGATTATATGTAATTTGCATGATTTATAATATATCCTGTATATGTAATTCTATAATATGTAGTATATAATATATAATGCATAATATATAATATATAAATATATAATAATTTAAAATATATAGTTTAGTTATTTGGCTTTAGGTGGTTTTAGTGCATTTGATACTGTTTTATCCCTTAGCTTTATCCACATAAATTTTTATTTTATGACAATTCCAAACTTTTTAGTATTGAAGTGCATTTTCTTTCTACAACTGTATTGACTACCATATGTAAAATTGATAAGTAGAATGCAATTAAATACAGATTTGCAAGCTTTTAGCAACTATGTCAATATTTTAAAATTAATTGAATTGACAATGCTTACTTACAGACTATAACAACATAAGTGGTCAAAGATGCACTAGAACGTTATGTGGGAAGAAATATATTCATACCAAATCAAGATTTTTCACACACTTGCATTTAGAATCATTTTATGAATGAGCACTAGGTTTGCTCCAAAATAAAGCTCATTTCCCCTACTCCCCCTATTTGTTGTGAAAAATATCATACATTAAGGATGCATTTACATGAATCATTTTATAGAGAAAATAATTTGAAATTTTAAAATTATAATACTTATTTGATGCACAACTTCCAAAACACAGAATTTAAAGACAATACCAGTGATGCACAATCATTCTATATGACTAAAACACTACCATTCTATATGACTAGCAAACATAATACAAGGCCAAAAGGCAAAATACACACTTTGGCGATCCTTTACAAAAGGGGTCTGTCCCAACATTCTTTCATAAAATAAACACAATGACACAAAACAAAACAAGAAAAAGAAAAACTGAATTTTGACAAACCTACACAAACTGTGGCATTTCAAATTCAAGGTCTTACAATTCTTCCATCTTTTTTAGCCTGAGTCCCTGGCACATTGGATTCATGTCAGGCAGGCCGAGCTCCTCAGAGTTCTTTTTAGGCTCAGCACCTGGCTGCAAAGGACAAGCTGATGTGCTGTTGCCTCTGGAACAAATTTCTCCACATGACTCAAGGGAGTAAGAGCTGTGCTAGGAGGCACTGCTGCTGAAGGTGAGCTGGTCTCTCCTCAGTCCCCCTGACTTTGCTGGTCAGGGTAGGTGGTTTGCAAAATGTTGTCTCGAGATGGAGCTGCAGTGTTCTGGGTGCTCTTGCATGAGCAAGAGGGTAAGAATGAGAGGACGGTCTCTCTGATGCCTCTCTTGCTCATCTGGCTGGCATGTTGGGCTGTGTGACACTGCTGGAATAGTCACCACTTACCCTGATGCACATTGTCACTTTTTCCTGGGGTGCACTTGGCACAATCACTGCACTTGTGCCAGTTAAGTTATTTTGTGTTTACATTATTGTCCCTGAGGTTTTTGTGGAATCTGCTGATCAATGCCATTAAATTGGGAACCAACAGTAGTAGGGGTATCTTTTCTATTAAGTCCTTCAAAGGTAAGATTCTGGCAAAACTTATCTGAATAGACATTTCCCACATTTCTGCTGTTTCTCTCATTAGGAAAGCTTGCAAGATGGAACCTATATACAAGCAAAGGGAAACATCTGATCTTGGTGCTTGGCATAGGCCTCTGTATATCATTTGTTGCCACATCAGATTTCAGACTAAGTGGTTTCCTGGTTTTACACATATGGTCCATATTTGGGGATGATGATTTAAATTCTTTGTTATCTGACAAAGAAGAGATTTTTTTTAAAACTTCATGGAGCTTGGTTAATAAGGAAGTGTGAGTATTTATAAATGGGCACTCTCTCAAACAATATAGTCTTACATAGTTTTCCAACATAATATTCTCAGTCATCTCTGCAGAAGAATTAAAAATCCATACAGTATTAAAGGCACATTTTTGAATTAAAGCATTGTTTTTAAAATTTATCTTAATCAATACAACAAATAGCCACAAAGCACATAAAATTAAAAAAAAATCACTTCCTGAAGTAACTTGTTTTAATATACTACATATGAATGAATATTTTCTGGGTTAGGACTTTCATGATTTCGACAGGCAGACAATGGTAACTCTAGAACAGTAACACTATTCTGTACAACAAGCAAAGCCATATGCTGAATCCCAAGGACTTTGCCTGTCACTTAATCTGCTTTCCAGCTACATTCTGTCCATACTGAGGGCAACACACCATAGAGGACTTGGATGTTCTCCCAGCTGATCCACTAATACATGGCAACATCCATTGGTCAAAGGAAGGTTGAAGAGCTGTCAAAATTGTCATTCTGCTACTGGTCTTGGTGACTCCAAGACTTACTTCCTTCTATTTCTCCTCTAGTCTGGTCTCAAAGTCCCTGATTTCTCACCCAGAACCCTACCTCCTCACACTCTTTTTTTTGCTGAATATACCCCATAAATTCCTGTTGCTAGAAAGGTGCAGCCCTCTGGCTATGATCCTCCTCTCCCTGCTGAGAAACATTAGACAACTGTGTGCCTTGCCAGTGGTCTGATGGCTTTCCAATGGCCATGATCATAGCTCACTGTCCTCATCCCTGCCACCTGGACCTTCTCCCATATCCTGGGCAGTGGTTTGCAGACAGGTGCACATCAGTATCACTTGCAGGTCATCATCTTATCTGACCTCCTTCTTCACCTGAGGCTGCTGGCTTCTCTTCCCTGGTTCCCAGGCAGTGCTCCTGTGATTTGCTGTCCTGGGACCTTCTCCACATTCATTGAAGGGAGCTGAGCCATTGTAGTTGAACGGTAAACACCAGAACATACTTACAGTCCTGCAGAACTTCTAGCACCATGAAGAGTGCAGGCTCTGCAGCCAGCTGCCTGGGTGCTGGCTCCGCTTCTGTTCCAGTTCTGCCCTGGGCAAGTCTATTGCACTAGCCCTACCTGCCTTTTTCTGTCAAGACAGGCTCCTATATGGAGCTATGATAGCATGTGGTGTTAATACTCTAATAAAGAAAAGACTCAGAATTACCTGGTATGTAATGAAAATTGAAAATATTTTAAAATTATTTATTGTTATTACTATACCTAACTGGGAATCCAATTTCACTGGACAGTGAAACAAGGTTACATTTAGGAATGAGACAGGATGAGGTTCAAATCCTGAATCAACAATAATTTAGGGACATGACCCTTGGCATTATTAACCTTCCTTCAGACTGTTAGATATGCCTTAAATGAGGCCAGTGTTCATAGCACATAAGATCAAATCAGATAGATGGAATCAGTAAGTCCAGTGCTTTTCTTCGAAGAGAGGTAATGGACTCTCTTTGTTTTCAGACTTTCTCAGGCTATAGTCATTGATATTTCATTAATTTTATATATCAAATTTAACATATATGGCTATATGTTAAAAAATTTGGATTTAGATCTACTGAAGCAGTAACGAAAGGAAGATTTTCAACCACCTTACCAGAAACCATTTACTGAAATAAATTGATAAAAAAAAAATGAACAAAAGGACTGCAGCCATGAAAATGGAAGACATGTGTGCTAATGTGCTAAAGGTAGGCCACAGGTAAAGGGACATCAAAAATCTTTAGGAGTCTATTTTTTTTTTTGAGTTTCAGGCATCCACCTTGTTTCTGCTTTGACTTTAATTGATAACAAAGAAGTAAAGATGAAAACAAATTTCAGAAGAACAAAAATAATTTATGAATTTCAAGATATCTTTTTACAAGAAAGAAACAAAGCATGATATTCATTTAATGACACTCATTAAACTTTCTCAATAGCTAGCAAAGTTAACTAATAAAACCTTGAAGTTTGTACTTACCTCAAATTAATTCACCTTTTAAAAAAAAATGAAAATTGTAGATGGGCACAATATTTTTATCTTTATGTATTTATTTTTATATGGTATTGAGCATCCAACCCATGGCCTCACACATGCTGAGGTAAGTGTTTTACCACTGAGCTACCATCACAGCCCTCACCTTGGTTTTTGATCACGACTTCTTGGCAAGGTTTGATATATGCAAACATATATGTTACATGACCACTCACCATTGAGACATGCATCACATTTTTCCAATGCACTTTTCTTGCATTCTGATTCCTCAAATGATGCAGCTGATTTAAAATGTTCAATTTTAATATCTGCAGTGTGGATATCCTATTGACACAAGAAAAGTTTTAAACTAAAGGCAAAACTCATCTTAAAATAAACAGTTCAAAGACTATTAACTTGTTAACATAAACACCACAAATTTAATGCAACTCTATAATGGTCAAAACTCACTTGCTTTGTAGAAAAATATTGTGACTTTGTGGAATGTTCTGGTGATATTACGGGTTTTGAAGGACAGCTTTTATCCACCCAAGGTGCAATAACACCTGCACTATACGAAACATTTTATGTCTCTAGCGACCCATCAAAGATTATCTGTGAGTTGGTAATGAGGAACTCCACAACAGCACCTGATTGGCATATGTAGCAAGGGAGGAGAAGATGGTCACAGGAGCGGTTGTAGGCCTTGTCCTCATGAGACAGGGCCCAAATAACACCCCCAATTTTGTGAGTTCATCAGATTTTCTTCAGAATGGTCTACTGCCCTGAAAATAAGAACACATAAAGTGTATGAGATTTGCCTATTAGAGGTCCTTAATGGTACTTTACTATGAATTGAGAAGGGGGGAGAAAACATGGGCTACAGAAGACTACAAAACGTTTGTCAAGGGTCAAGTTTGGTGGGTCTAGGGAAAGAATCATTTGTTTCATTATGATACTAACCACACACCAAACTGAGTTTCAGAGTATTATATTAGGATAAAATGCGTGTAAGTAGAAGGAACTACTAAACTCTTAGCAGCAGAAGGGTCAAACACCAGGTCTAAAAATCAAGTGCTGTGGCCTGGAACTTAGTGAAGGGGGCTACTCCCCTCTTCAATATTCTGACTAAATTCTAACAAGGAATAAATAAGTTGAAGTACAGTAAATTCTACAGAGGTCTTGGAACATTTTCTACAAAGAAAGCCCCTGGGCAGAGCTTGAGTCCCAAGGGGGTCTGCAGTGACAGGATGGATCCAGGTCTACCCTTGCCAGGAGTCCCACAAGGGTCACCGAGGCGGTCCTGAGCTGAGTCTAAGCTCTGGCACGGATCTTGGAGGAAGGATGAACTCCAGGTTAACCCGTGCCCAGGCTCCCTTGCACTTCTGCATGGTGAATCAGGGCAAAGCCTGAGCTCTGGCTGGGGAATCAACTGGTGGCGGGATGGACAAGGACCTATCCTGGATCTGGACCCTCAGAGATGTACTAGTATGTCCTGGGCTGAGCCCCTGCTCCAGTATGTGTCTACTGGTGAGCAGAGGCATCCCTGCCTGAGCCAGAGCTTTTGTCACCCTGCCACCAGCCTACCCCCACCAGAACATAGGCCAGTCCCAGGAAGGCTTCCTCCAACAGCTCTTGCTGGAGCTCAGGCGTGGATCACACTACCTCTGGCCACAATCAGACACCCTTCGCAGCTGACTCCCAAGCGAGATCAACCTGGAAGACCTGAGCTGATCTGGGCTGGGGCAGAACTCAGGCAGGTTTCTACCAGTGAGCAGAGTGAATCCTGGGCAGGCCTGGGACCACCACTCCACCACCAGACACTCCACCCGAGCTCAGGCCAGACCCAGGACTGCTTCTGCCCACAGGCAGACACCCTCTGCAGGATGACAAAAGGCCTTTCTTGGCCCAGGTTCCCACCCCTCTCAGCTAGGATTACCTGGGCTGTGGCTGATGTGTGGCAGGTGTCTACCAGTGGGCAAAGTCAGTCCTGGGCAGAGCCTGAGGTCTGTTGCCAGTATCAAGGTGCCTGGATGGACTCGGGCAACCCTGGGCTTGGGTGCCAGCTTCTGCCAAGGTCGGCAAGTTGGATCTGGTGAGAGGTGGAACTCTGATGGCTTGCTGCAGGTGGTGGGATGGAACCTTGCCTACCTTTGCCCTGGTTCCCACGCAGGTCGCTGTGCTTCAACTTATTTATTCCTTGTTAGAATTTAGTCAGAATATTGAAGAGGGTAGTGGCCCCCTTCACTAAGTTCCAGGCCACAGCACTGTGGCCTGGAAATCCATTGCATAGCTCACTAGAACTTCTTCTTCTGCATTCCTTGATTTTTAGACCTGGTGTTTGACCCTTCTGCTGCTAAGAGTTTAGTAGTTCCTTCTACTTACACGCATTTTATCCTAATATAATACTCTGAAACTCAGTTTGGTGTGTGGTTAGTATCATAATGAAACAAATGATTCTTTCCCTAGACCCACCAAACTTGACCCTTGACAAACGTTTTGTAGTCTTCTGTAGCCCATGTTTTCTCCCCCCTTCTCAATTCATAGTAAAGTACCATTAAGGACCTCTAATAGGCAAATCTCATACACTTTATGTGTTCTTATTTTCAGGGCAGTAGACCATTCTGAAGAAAATCTGATGAACTCACAAAATTGGGGGTGTTATTTGGGCCCTGTCTCATGAGGACAAGGCCTACAACCGCTCCTGTGACCATCTTCTCCTCCCTTGCTACATATGCCAATCAGGTGCTGTTGTGGAGTTCCTCATTACCAACTCACAGATAATCTTTGATGGGTCGCTAGAGACATAAAATGTTTCGTATAGTGCAGGTGTTATTGCACCTTGGGTGAATAAAAGCTGTCCTTCAAAACCCGTAATATCACCAGAACATTCCACAAAGTCACAATATTTTTCTACAAAGCAAGTGAGTTTTGACCATTATAGAATTGCATTAAATTTGTGGTGTTTATGTTAACAAGTTAATAGTCTTTGAACTGTTTATTTTAAGATGAGTTTTGCCTTTAGTTTAAAACTTTTCTTGTGTCAATAGGATATCCACACTGCAGATATTAAAATTGAACATTTTAAATCAGCTGCATCATTTGAGGAATCAGAATGCAAGAAAAGTGCATTGGAAAAATGTGATGCATGTCTCAATGGTGAGTGGTCATGTAACATATATGTTTGCATATATCAAACCTTGCCAAGAAGTCGTGATCAAAAACCAAGGTGAGGGCTGTGATGGTAGCTCAGTGGTAAAACACTTACCTCAGCATGTGTGAGGCCATGGGTTGGATGCTCAATACCATATAAAAATAAATACATAAAGATAAAAATATTGTGCCCATCTACAATTTTCATTTTTTTTTAAAAGGTGAATTAATTTGAGGTAAGTACAAATTTCAAGGTTTTATTAGTTAACTTTGCTAGCTATTGAGAAAGTTTAATGAGTGTCATTAAATGAATATCATGCTTTGTTTCTTTCTTGTAAAAAGATATCTTGAAATTCATAAATTATTTTTGTTCTTCTGAAATTTGTTTTCATCTTTACTTCTTTGTTATCAATTAAAGTCAAAGCAGAAACAAGGTGGATGCCTGAAACTCAAAAAAAAAAAAATAGACTCCTAAAGATTTTTGATGTCCCTTTACCTGTGGCCTACCTTTAGCACATTAGCACACATGTCTTCCATTTTCATGGCTGCAGTCCTTTTGTTCATTTTTTTTTTATCAATTTATTTCAGTAAATGGTTTCTGGTAAGGTGGTTGAAAATCTTCCTTTCGTTACTGCTTCAGTAGATCTAAATCCAAATTTTTTAACATATAGCCATATATGTTAAATTTGGTATATAAAATTAATGAAATATCAATGACTATAGCCTGAGAAAGTCTGAAAACAAAGAGAGTCCATTACCTCTCTTCGAAGAAAAGCACTGGACTTACTGATTCCATCTATCTGATTTGATCTTATGTGCTATGAACACTGGCCTCATTTAAGGCATATCTAACAGTCTGAAGGAAGGTTAATAATGCCAAGGGTCATGTCCCTAAATTATTGTTGATTCAGGATTTGAACCTCATCCTGTCTCATTCCTAAATGTAACCTTGTTTCACTGTCCAGTGAAATTGGATTCCCAGTTAGGTATAGTAATAACAATAAATAATTTTAAAATATTTTCAATTTTCATTACATACCAGGTAATTCTGAGTCTTTTCTTTATTAGAGTATTAACACCACATGCTATCATAGCTCCATATAGGAGCCTGTCTTGACAGAAAAAGGCAGGTAGGGCTAGTGCAATAGACTTGCCCAGGGCAGAACTGGAACAGAAGCGGAGCCAGCACCCAGGCAGCTGGCTGCAGAGCCTGCACTCTTCATGGTGCTAGAAGTTCTGCAGGACTGTAAGTATGTTCTGGTGTTTACCGTTCAACTACAATGGCTCAGCTCCCTTCAATGAATGTGGAGAAGGTCCCAGGACAGCAAATCACAGGAGCACTGCCTGGGAACCAGGGAAGAGAAGCCAGCAGCCTCAGGTGAAGAAGGAGGTCAGATAAGATGATGACCTGCAAGTGATACTGATGTGCACCTGTCTGCAAACCACTGCCCAGGATATGGGAGAAGGTCCAGGTGGCAGGGATGAGGACAGTGAGCTATGATCATGGCCATTGGAAAGCCATCAGACCACTGGCAAGGCACACAGTTGTCTAATGTTTCTCAGCAGGGAGAGGAGGATCATAGCCAGAGGGCTGCACCTTTCTAGCAACAGGAATTTATGGGGTATATTCAGCAAAAAAAAGAGTGTGAGGAGGTAGGGTTCTGGGTGAGAAATCAGGGACTTTGAGACCAGACTAGAGGAGAAATAGAAGGAAGTAAGTCTTGGAGTCACCAAGACCAGTAGCAGAATGACAATTTTGACAGCTCTTCAACCTTCCTTTGACCAATGGATGTTGCCATGTATTAGTGGATCAGCTGGGAGAACATCCAAGTCCTCTATGGTGTGTTGCCCTCAGTATGGACAGAATGTAGCTGGAAAGCAGATTAAGTGACAGGCAAAGTCCTTGGGATTCAGCATATGGCTTTGCTTGTTGTACAGAATAGTGTTACTGTTCTAGAGTTACCATTGTCTGCCTGTCGAAATCATGAAAGTCCTAACCCAGAAAATATTCATTCATATGTAGTATATTAAAACAAGTTACTTCAGGAAGTGATTTTTTTTTAATTTTATGTGCTTTGTGGCTATTTGTTGTATTGATTAAGATAAATTTTAAAAACAATGCTTTAATTCAAAAATGTGCCTTTAATACTGTATGGATTTTTAATTCTTCTGCAGAGATGACTGAGAATATTATGTTGGAAAACTATGTAAGACTATATTGTTTGAGAGAGTGCCCATTTATAAATACTCACACTTCCTTATTAACCAAGCTCCATGAAGTTTTAAAAAAAATCTCTTCTTTGTCAGATAACAAAGAATTTAAATCATCATCCCCAAATATGGACCATATGTGTAAAACCAGGAAACCACTTAGTCTGAAATCTGATGTGGCAACAAATGATATACAGAGGCCTATGCCAAGCACCAAGATCAGATGTTTCCCTTTGCTTGTATATAGGTTCCATCTTGCAAGCTTTCCTAATGAGAGAAACAGCAGAAATGTGGGAAATGTCTATTCAGATAAGTTTTGCCAGAATCTTACCTTTGAAGGACTTAATAGAAAAGATACCCCTACTACTGTTGGTTCCCAATTTAATGGCATTGATCAGCAGATTCCACAAAAACCTCAGGGACAATAATGTAAACACAAAATAACTTAACTGGCACAAGTGCAGTGATTGTGCCAAGTGCACCCCAGGAAAAAGTGACAATGTGCATCAGGGTAAGTGGTGACTATTCCAGCAGTGTCACACAGCCCAACATGCCAGCCAGATGAGCAAGAGAGGCATCAGAGAGACCGTCCTCTCATTCTTACCCTCTTGCTCATGCAAGAGCACCCAGAACACTGCAGCTCCATCTCGAGACAACATTTTGCAAACCACCTACCCTGACCAGCAAAGTCAGGGGGACTGAGGAGAGACCAGCTCACCTTCAGCAGCAGTGCCTCCTAGCACAGCTCTTACTCCCTTGAGTCATGTGGAGAAATTTGTTCCAGAGGCAACAGCACATCAGCTTGTCCTTTGCAGCCAGGTGCTGAGCCTAAAAAGAACTCTGAGGAGCTCGGCCTGCCTGACATGAATCCAATGTGCCAGGGACTCAGGCTAAAAAAGATGGAAGAATTGTAAGACCTTGAATTTGAAATGCCACAGTTTGTGTAGGTTTGTCAAAATTCAGTTTTTCTTTTTCTTGTTTTGTTTTGTGTCATTGTGTTTATTTTATGAAAGAATGTTGGGACAGACCCCTTTTGTAAAGGATCGCCAAAGTGTGTATTTTGCCTTTTGGCCTTGTATTATGTTTGCTAGTCATATAGAATGGTAGTGTTTTAGTCATATAGAATGATTGTGCATCACTGGTATTGTCTTTAAATTCTGTGTTTTGGAAGTTGTGCATCAAATAAGTATTATAATTTTAAAATTTCAAATTATTTTCTCTATAAAATGATTCATGTAAATGCATCCTTAATGTATGATATTTTTCACAACAAATAGGGGGAGTAGGGGAAATGAGCTTTATTTTGGAGCAAACCTAGTGCTCATTCATAAAATGATTCTAAATGCAAGTGTGTGAAAAATCTTGATTTGGTATGAATATATTTCTTCCCACATAACGTTCTAGTGCATCTTTGACCACTTATGTTGTTATAGTCTGTAAGTAAGCATTGTCAATTCAATTAATTTTAAAATATTGACATAGTTGCTAAAAGCTTGCAAATCTGTATTTAATTGCATTCTACTTATCAATTTTACATATGGTAGTCAATACAGTTGTAGAAAGAAAATGCACTTCAATACTAAAAAGTTTGGAATTGTCATAAAATAAAAATTTATGTGGATAAAGCTAAGGGATAAAACAGTATCAAATGCACTAAAACCACCTAAAGCCAAATAACTAAACTATATATTTTAAATTATTATATATTTATATATTATATATTATGCATTATATATTATATACTACATATTATAGAATTACATATACAGGATATATTATAAATCATGCAAATTACATATAATCCATATATTTTATATATTATATCAATATAAATTATACAAATATAATAATCTTATTATATCTTATTAATAATAATAGAAATTATATAATTATATTACAATGATGTATAATATAATATAAATTAATATAAATTTAAATATACCATATGATAATATATATTATATATCATATATATAAGTATTATAACTTTAAAATTTCAAATGATATTCTCTATAAAATGATTCATGTAAGTGAAGGCTTAATGTATGATATTTTTGCAAAAAATAGGGGGAGTAGGGGAAAATGAGCTTAATTTTGGAGCAAATATATATTATTTTATTATAATATAATAATATATATTTATATTTAATTTATATATATTAAATATATATATTTATATATATTATATAAATATAGAGCCCCATGATCTAATCCCATTCTAAACTTCTCTCCCTTTTATATGTGTATATAATGTATGTGCAATTTATTTTATTTTATTTTATTTATTATATGTGTATATAATGTATATGCATTTTATATATCATATACTTTTCAATCAATATGCATAATCCATATGTATTTGTATATATAAATATATAATTTATATTAATATAGTTTACATGAAATATATGTAATTTATATATATTTATACATAAATATTTATAATTTATATATAAGAATATAAATGTATTATATATTATGTAATTTGTATATATGAATATATAATATATAATATATTTATAATAACAATATAAATTATATAATATATATAATTTATATATTTTTATTATATGTATATATAATAAAATAAATATATAATATAAGTAATATAAATTAGAATGTTATATAAATATATTTTATTTAATTTATATTATATATGTTATTATGTAATATGCAATATATTTATATAATATTATAATTTAAATTATATAGATAAATTATGTCTTATTTGGCTTTAAATGATTTCAATACATTTGATAGTTTTTAAACCCTTAATTTTATCTGTATAAATTTTTATTTTATGCCATTTGTAAACTTTTTCATATTTTTATAATGGTTTTAAAAATGTGTGCTTCAGAAATTTTTAATTTCAATGCATTTTCTCTTTGGATTATGAGAGTTTTGTTAAAACCATTCCTTTTGGCCAGGCACAGTGATGCATGCCTGTAATCCCAGTAGCTTGGGAGGCTGAGACAGGTGTATCTCAAGTACAAAGCCAGCCTTAGCAATGGCGAGGCACTTAGCAATCCTGTCTCTAAATAAAATTCAGAATAGGGGGGCTGGGGATGTGGCTCAAGCGGTTGCCCGCTTGCCTGACATGCACGCAGCCCGGGTTTGAGCCTCAGCACCACATACAAACAAAGATGTGTCCACCGAAAACTAAAATAAATATTAAAACTTCTCTCTCTCTCTCTCTCTCTCTCTCTCTCTCTCTCTCTCTCTCTCTAAAAAAAAAAACAATTCAGAATAGGGCTGGGGATGTGGCTCAGTGGTTGAGTGTCCCTTAGTTCAACTTCCAGTACAAAGAAAAAAAATCCTTTTGTATGAAATATTTTGACTTATAAAACACTTTACATACTTTTTCTACCTGGACTATCAACCAGTTAAAACGTATACATCATTAGAATTGAGCAATACTTTATTTAAGTTCATTTTGAGAGTATAGTAAGTCTTATTGTTTGGAATTTGAGAATCGCAGATGACTGAATCTGTTTCATTTATAAAATACCCAGCTTTTATAAACTAGTCCATTCCTGTTATTTTCTGGGTTTCACGATCGTGCCTAAAATAGGATGTAAAAGGGAAAAAAAAATAGCCTTCTTTTGTATGTGTGAACTATATTGTGACTCAACTATGATCATGTTATGCTTGATAAAAAAGTATATATAGGTTTATACACACATTATTATATGTAAATTATTTCAAGTACCTCAAGTTATTTTGGCTTCTCTGAAATTGTTGCCTCTTAGAGTATGATAATTTAAGATTATTAACTATTGACTCAGTGGTCAACACATGGGCTCATCACTTGACTATAATATGAAATGTGTTTTATAGCATGTTGTCTTATAGTTCTCTGTAACATTAAGGACTAAGGAGAAATGAACAAATGGCCTTTTTAATGCTAAAGCCATTTTTTTAGCCTTCCTTATAAAAAGTACAAGAATCATATTGGTTTGAAAACTTAAAAATAAAATCAGAGCTAACATTTATTGAGCTTTTTTTGTGTATGTAGACTTTACCAAGTTGAAATTTCACAGCAACCTCTAGTGGGGAAGTAAGCATTTTATAATTCCTATGTTACAGAAGAGGAAACTGAGGCTTAGCTAAGTACATGCTTTTAGTTTCCAGAGATGCAGCAAGCAGAATCAAATCTCAAATACAGGGCTGTGAAATTTTGATTAGTGCTTCTTTTTTTGGGTACCAGAGATTGAACTCCTAAGCTCTCGGCCACTGAGCCACATCCATAACCCTATTTTGTATTTTATTTAGAGAGAAGGACTCACTGGATTGCTTAGCACCTTGCTTTTGCTGAGGCTGGCTTTGAACTTGCAATCCTCCTGCCTCAGCCTCCCAATGGCTGACAGGCATGCGCCACTGTGGCCTGCTGGGTTAGTGCTCTTAATGAATGTGATTACTAAATAATAGCAGGAAACACTGAACAATAGAAAATGCATCTTTCAATGAGTTTTTTTGGTGGTTTTTTTTTTTTTTTTTTTTTTTTTGTAAAATACACGTACCATTTGCCATTTGAACCATTTTGAAGTGTACAGTTCATGAACACTAAGTATATTCACATTGTCCAAGATGGCATGTGTTGCTGAATCATCAGATGACAGAAAGCAGAAGGGGCCAAAGGGATGTGAATGATGTGTGAAGCCTCTTATAAAAGGGCACTGATTCTGTTAAAAAATATAGATCCCCATGACCTAATCCCATCCTAAATTTCTCTCCCTTTTTCAGTGGTCACAATGGTGATTGTTACAACATATACAATTGGGGAGAACACATTCAGACCATAGCAACCATGTTTAAGTACAATGTAAAGAGAAATTCTTCTGGAGAAAAAATAATGTTGGTTTAAATCACGTGGAAAGTCCTTTCTAACTCTGAACCTAAGACTGCAGGGTAAATATACCTTGATTATAGTTGGGCTGTGTCCAAACATGTGTCCATACACATGGCAGAGCCCTGTACTGATGCAGCTTGCACCCTGAGGTTTCAACTACCAGCCATGGATCACTGCACTGTGGCCCTGGTTCCCGTCTCCTTCTTGCTACTGACATGAACTAATGTCACTACTGTATTGTAGGATTTAAGGACTGTTGTGTAGTTTAAAGCTTTAGGTTGTTGATATTTAATTATAATAATTCAACAAACATTTAATGATATTTACTATATACTGTCACTATGCTGGATAACAGAGAGAAAACAATCTTTAAAAACACTTACTGGGCTGGAATAAAGCTCCCAGTTAAGTGCTCGCTTAGCATGTGCCTGGCTCTGGGTTTAATCTCCAGTACTCCTCAGTGGCCAAGAGCTTAGGAGTTCCAGTACTGTCTTTGTGGAACTTACAACTTAATACTATCAGAAATGGACAGCTAACTCTCAGTGGATTATATTTTCACATTTGAAAAAGTCACATTTATTCAAGTACCATGGTTTTCCAGAAAAAAAAAAAAAAAAAAAAAACAGCAGAATGCCCTGTAAATAAAGTCTGAGAATAGGAGTAAATTTTTAAATTGAAGCTAAAATTGTGAAAATTGTATTGTTTCAAAAATGTTATTTCCCATTTGTAAAATTCTTTTCCTCCCCTTGGTACTGGAGAGTGAACCCTGGGGAGCTTAACTGCTGACTCACATTCAAAGGTCTTATTTTTTGAGACAGGATCTCACTAATTTGTTCAGACTGGCTTTGAGCTTATAATCCTCCTGTCTCACACTCCCAAGCCACTGGGATTGAAGGCATGGACCTCCCATTTCTAAAATTGTGATTTTCATATTTGTACACCCAGGTTTATTTCAGGAGATTCTAATTGAAAAATCTCCTGAAGGATGGGATGTGCTTCAGTGGTAGAGCACTTTCCTTGCATGCTGAGGTCCTGGTTTCGAGCTCCAGTGCTAGAGAAAAGGAAAGAAGGAAGGAAGAAGGAAGGAAGGAAAGAAGGAAGGAAGAAGGAAGGAAGGAAAGAAGGAAGGAAGGAAGGATGGAAGGAAGGAAGGAAAGAAAGAAAGAATGAAGAAAGGGGTAGAGAAAGAAAGCAAGAAAGAGAAAGAGTGTGAAGGAGGGAGGAAGAAAGGAAGAGAAGGAAGAGAAGAAAGGAAGGGAAGGAAAATATTAGGAAAAGAAAATTATAATGAATACCAATTAAAGTGTCTTCTGCTAACCTACATATTAATCATTCAATACAGGATCCAAAACCCTTGTATGACTATTTAAATTAATTAAAATCCCACAAAATCAAATATCAGTTCCTCAGTCCCACCAGTTATTTCAAGAGCTCAATAACCACATAGTCTGGTAGCTATCATATCTGACAGTGCAGTGCAGATACCGTACATTTCTGTCATGGCAGAAAGGTCTATTAGACAATACTGATAAAAAGGAAGCATCACATCAAGGTACTGGTATTGTAGATGTGTTAGAGAAAATTCAAGAAAATTCAACACAACTCATGTTAAAAAAAAAAAAAAACACACTTAGCAAATTGTGACCTACAAGAAAACATCCTGAAACCAAAAGAGGACCTTCTACCAAGCCAGTCAAATCGGCAGCATCTCATTCATGATGTTGGTAAAATAGCATCATTTGGAAAATAGCCTCTTTGCTGTGTATATACTAAAAAGTATCCTAATGACTTTAGAAGTAACAAACTCTTGTGTACAAATCTCTGTGGATTATCAATCAAATGTTACAAATAGAAAACCAACCAGGAAAACTAGTTCATCTAATACATAATAGCACAGTACTAAAATAACAGACTCTAAATTTTTCCAAGAAACAAAGCCAAGCTAGGGGTGTGTTAACACAGTGAAAGTTCTTTTTGACTAACTGCTCAACAGGGGTCAAACTAGACTTCTGAATTTCGTAAGGAATTCTAAATTTTTTGACTGTGATCTGCCTTTAGCTCATTATGCACATATGTGAATATACTTTTTAAATTTAACTATATTTAATTCACTTTTTTCTAATATATTTTATTGCAAGAGTTCATAAACACTGATTTAAAAAAAAAAAACTACTGTTGCTACTACAGTTCTAGATACTAGTAGAGCTAAATTCCAATTGATATATGAAAATAGGGCCCTATATGATAACTTTGATCTGAAATCTGGTATCAGTAATCATAAGGTCTAAAAAACACTTCACTGAAGTTTATAAATTCCTATTTATTATATGCTTGGCATTATACAAAGTGCTTAATTCCACTTATCTTATTTACTTCTGTAACAACTATGTGTTATGAAGTAGGTAGTATTAATCCATAGCCTAACAGGCTGATAATAGTTTAATAATGTGCTCCAAATTGTGCTCCTAATGAGTCATTTAGTCAGAATTTGAACCCAGATAGCTTCCATTTGTTTTACTATCTCAAGATCTAGGGCTCATAATGAGGAATATTAAAAAATATATAAGTTAAAATTTTTAATTTTGACTGCTTATTACATACCAGGTAATTCTAATCCCATTCCTTTGTAGATCATTAAGACCACATACCAATATATCTCCACATAGGAGTTGGTCTTGACAGAGGAAGGCAGGTAGCACTAGTGCAATGGACTTGCCCAGGGCAGAACTGGAGCATAAGCTAGGCCAGCACCCAGATAGCTGGCTGCAGAGCCTGCACTTTTCATGGTGCTAGAAGTTCTTCAGGACTGTATAAATGCTTTGGTGGTTACCATCCAATCACAATGGCTCAGCTCCCTTCTATCAATGTGGAGAAAGTCCCAGGACAGCAAATCACAGGAGCACTGCCTGGGAACCAGGGAAGAGAGGCAAGTAGCCTCAGGTAAATAAGGAGGTCAGATGAGATGATGATCTGCGAGTGATGCTGGTGTGCACCTGTATGCCAACCACTGCCCAAGGATGTGGGAGAAGGTCCAGGTGGCAGGGATGAGGACTGTGGGATATGAACAGGGCCATTGGCAAAACTGTCAGAGCAGTGTCAAGGCACACAGTTCCACTTTCCCACGATATACAGTACACAATAAGAAATGTTGATCTTAACCAGGTGATGGTGCAGTGTACTGAGAATTTATTATGTCAGGTACTGTTCTAAGCACTTTTCATCTAACTCAACAAACTCAAACGAACTCCTAGTTGATCTACAAGGTTAGGCATCTATGAACTCAAACTTGGCCATTTAATTAAGTGCCATTCAAGTTTAGTTTTTAAAAATCTTGATACACACCAGGTACAGTGACACATATTTGTAATCTCAGTGAAGTAGGGAAACATCTAGTTTAAGGGCAGCGTGGGAAATTTAGGAAGAACTCAAAATAAAAAAAGGTCTGGGGATGTAGCTCTGTGGTAAAGCACACCTGGATTCAGTTCCTAGTACCAAAAAAAGAAAAAGAAAGAAAGAAAGAAAGAAAGAAAGAAAGAAAGAAAGAAAGAAAGAAAGAAAGAAAGGAAGGAAGAAAGAAAGAAAGGAAGAAAGGAAGAAAGGCACTTGTCCCTTTTGTTAAGAAACATTAATTTCTTGCCCTGGAACCAAGGTGCTCCTGAAAAATAAGAATTCAGTAGATGTCCAGATCTTGCTAAGCTTGGAATTCTTGAACTGCTTTCTGAGTACAGAAAATATTGCAGTCCAAACAGGCCATGATGTCTCTAAGCCTCCTGAGCTCATTATGCCATCGCTACATTTTGTGTTTTGGAACTTATAAAGATAGTGTGATGATTTAAAGGTCCATTGATTTATTATTCCCATATGAAAGTGCAGTCTCTTTTAGTTCATCTTCAACAAAATACAGTTGTCAAACTGATAGAATTAGCCAGAATAAACTTTATTTTCTAGACTGGAGCTAAGTGCTTAAGTATAGAAATAGTATTTCTAACTACAATGGTTAAAATAAAATCTTTACCATATGAATTATATGGCTGTAAAAAAGAGCTTAGCTTTAAAAAAAAAAAAAAACAGTTGTCCTCTGTTAAGCATAGTTTTATTTTCTAAATGACAATTGACAGCTTTACTTTCAAATATTTCCCATATCAGCCAAAGGTTGCCAACTACATTTACATATTCTTGTACTAAGATTTTTGGATTTGCCAGTTTTTACCAGTGACTATCACCAGGATGCACTTACAGTTCTTTCTGAATAATATGGTTTAGTTACATTTCAGTATTTACCTTCTAAAATATGTCCATAGTCTTTCAGGACATGGGTTTCAGCAAAAAAAAAAAAAAAAAAAAAAAAAAAAAAAATTACATTTCCAATAAAATTCAATGCTGACAATTTGAACATTTTATGTAATGGTGAAAGAAGTTCAGAACTGTGTTGAAGATTAAAAATATTAAAGTATGTGCAACCGAGCAGAAATATTTGGAGACTGTTGATCTATTATTGTTTTTTAAAAAAGTAGTTTGGCTTCTTTAAACCTCACAATTCAAAGACCAGATTAACTTTGTCTCTTTTGTTGTAAAAAAGACAATTTATAAAACCATTAACTTCTAAAATTGTGGTATAATATAATTTTTTAATAGATAAAGCTTTTTTTTATTTCAAGGAGTATCTATATAATCATAGAGGCCTCTATGTACAGACACAAGAGGGAGTTTTATGTCTTGGTGTCTTCCTCCTTGGACAGAGTCTTGATGTGCTCCTCCTTGGCCTGGAGGGCTCCTCATAGAGCTAGTTTTCCACCTTGGTCTCAGCCTGGTCAGCCAGAAGCTTCTTGTTGGCCTTATCTGCCTTCAGCTTGTGGATATGTTCCATGAGGATTCACTTGTTATTGAACACATTGCCCTTTGCCTTCAGGTAGAGTCTGTGATACATGTGGTGGTCAATCTTAGATCCACAGAATCTCTGAGTAGCCTACACAGAATCTGTATCCTCTGCACCCAGGTGACCTTCCCCCTTCATTGGAGCACTAGCTGTTCTCTTCTGCTTACCTATGTCCACATGCCTGTGCCTCTGGCGAGCCAAGGTATTGTTTTGGCATGGAGCCCCAGAATGAACAGAAACTAGTTTGTGGATGATCAGCCTATCTTTGATCAGCTTCCAGATCTGCTGATTAAAGTTGGCATTTGAGAGTCCATTGGTCTCATTGAGATCCAACCAGACCTTCTTTTTGCCACAGCAGAGGACACTGGAGGCAAGTCTCTTATGAAGCCTGAGTGTCCTCCTGGCTGCTCCTGTAGCCATGAAAGTAAAGAGCCCAATATAGTTTGAAGCTTTTCATAATATATATATATATATATATATATATATATATATATATATATATATATATATATATATATGTTTTAAACATTAAATACTTGTAATTTGTTACATGTATATAATGTACCCGTATATTCACAAAATTGTCTTCATTTGTTAACAGTGCACAAATGGTTACATAATACAGAGATCATGTTTACTTAAGCTTGTTAGCTTGCTTCTGAAGAGTTCATGAATCATGTTAGTTTTTCATCTTTCACATTTGACCAAACATCCTGAATGCAATCCATGAATCTCTCTCTCTCTCTCTGTCTCTCTCCATATATATATAATGTATATAGTATTTACATATATAAAATATATTATATGTATATTATTTAAATATAAAATATTTATAAAAGTATAATGTAATATATTCTTGGGGATGCAAATCAAGTCAAGATGGCGCCTGGCAATTTGCCAGGAGGAGTGGTTTGTGAAGCAATGCCAGTGAGCCATTAAGATGATGAGGATTCCTTATTGGCTAACTGCTGTATCTATATGATGTTAATTAAGTTAAGCTGTGTGTAGTTAGTTAAGTATATATACCTCTGCTGTCCAGCAGAGAAGCGGCTCCTGCTACCTTGGGTGCCTGCTACTTTGAGTTCCCGCTCAGTTCCCGATGAGTTCACTTACAATAAAGTACTTCCCACTTCAACCTTCAAGTTGTTTGCACCTCTCGGTTATTTTGCCCAGCTGGACTGCAGCAATATATATATATATATATATATATATATATATATATATATATATATATATATATATATATATATATATATATTATTTAAATATAAAATATTTAAATAAATATAATACAAAACACAAAAGCCAAATCTGGCCTACAACTTATTGTTTTTCTTTTGTTTTTTCCAGCAGGGGATACTGGGGTTTAAGCTTAGGGGCACAGGACCACTGAGCCACATACCCAGCCTTATTTTGTATTTTTTATAGAGACAGGGTCTCAGTGAGTTGTTTAGCACCTTGCTTTTGCTGAACCTGGCATTGAGGATCATGAGATCCTCCTGCCTTAGCCTCACAAGTGAATGCAAATAAGATTGTATTGTAACACAATCACACTCATTTATTTTATAAGTTGTCTGTAATTGCTTTCCTGCTACAACACCAGAGTTGAGTTGCTGGGACAGAGACCTATAAGTCTTCAAAACCTAAAGGATTCATTATCTTGTTAAAATAAAAAGTGTGCTGACCCATGGGCTTGATGAATGTGTCATACTGTGGGCTAAATATTTCACTTGCTATTTCAATAAGTGTCTGTTTCATGTTGGGAAATTTCCTCTTCTGGGTTTTGACTAATGTGTTTAAAATAGAATACAATATGAACAAAATAGTCTAAATGTCTATATTAGTATATGCACATTATATTCACTAGTACTGAATATTGCTTTCCATGACTATTTTATAGATGATAATATATATATATATATATATATATATATATATATATATATATATATATATATATATATATATATTTTTTTTTAATGTGTAATTTTTATAAACAATCTTTTTAAGGACTCATGTCTCCTCTGAATTCGTGGTCACTTAAGCTTTATTCAAGCCCAAGAGCCATACACTTTTCAACATTCTGAATCACACCTCCCTTGGCTTTAATACAACTTACAGGAAATTGTATTATAGTTCTTAACATCATTAAAAACTACAGGGATATGAATAGCTCTTTTCTTTGCCCCAAGGCCTTGGGTTCCCCTCACCAACCCCCCATTGTATGAAATACAATAGAATCATATTACTTATAGAAACCTAAAGAGAAAATAATGATAGCTGACATTTACTGAGTTTCCATGGAGCTTCCATGTACATTTTCTCATTTCCTCCACAGAAGAACCTTAAGGAGGAGAGTGGTATATTATCCTTGCTTTACAAATGTGAAAAGAAAGGCTTAATTATGATACTGGCCAAGATCACACAACCCATAACTGACAGAGCTGGAGCTCACAGGTAGAGTTGTTGGATTATCAAGGTCAGGCTCTTAACAACTATCTCACTATTAAATAATAGGAGTGAGTATTTATACACTTTGAAATACCTTCACATGAGGGGACAGATGTTAATTATCTTGATTTAATTATTTGTAAATCATAACATCACTTTATGCCTCATCAATACAGATAATTATAAATTCTAATTTATATATAATATACTATAGTCAGTTTTTAACTAAAAAAAATACTTTCACCTGCCTTTAAACAGGGTAAAATAACAAGCTAGACAATATTATGGAGTTTTTTTAGAGTCTGTAAACAAGTCAGGATGGCGCCTGGCAAATGTTAGAGTCTGTAAACAAGTCTGGATGGCGCCTGGCATTTTGCCATAGGGAGTGGTTTGAGAAGTAACAAAAGCGAGACATTAAGTGTGTAGATTCCTTATTGGTTGACTGCTGTATCTAGTTTATGCTAATTAAGATAACCTGTGTGGAATGTATAAATATCGCTGTGGTCCTACAATAAATGGCTCCTACTCCTTCTGTATCAATGTACACAAGTTGTTTGTCACCCCCCGGTTATTTTGCTGCAGCCAGACTGCGACAGAGTTTCCTGGTAAACTGATTATCTTTGTTTCCCTCACTGACAGACCTCAGTGGGAAGGTCATTTCTTGCTGCCAATCCTTTCTTCTTGCCTAGTCTCCAGAGTGTTTCAAGAAATCATGCTTTTGTGGGGTCTCTGGCATCTCACCCTATTTATAATCCTCAGCCTGTAGACATGTCTCAGTTTATGAGTCTAGTAAACAAGAAAAGGAGCTACTGACTCTCCTGTGAAAATCTGCAAGTGGGCAGAGAGAGCTTACACACAGGATGGGGAAACAGGATTGAGTTCCCCTCGGCCCCTGACCCTCTGAAGTCTTCATGGCGTGTAGACTGAGTGTTGTGGGTAGTGAGAGACTCTCTGAGGGTTGAGATCTCCTCTGGTCATCTGGCTTTGTCACTTAAATACTCAGCTATAAAGATGTAAGGACATTTGAAAATGCTTCTTACAGGGCATATATCTCAAAATTTACAAATACAGAGATAGATGAGGCATGTTTCCCATGATGATCTTTCAGTCCAGACATTAGTTTATTCATTTATTTACTTGAGAAAGTGTACTGCAGCTTTTTTTAGGCCCAGCTAGACTCATGCTGCTTATATCTTTCAACACTGCAGTTTATTCCAGGAACAACTGGGTGGTCCTGTCACATAAAACCTGATAGTGTCACTTCATCTGGGGACTGAGGGATGGCAATCTGAATCCTTCTCAATGGGTAAACAATACGGTGGTGCCCTGATGTAGATCAACATGACCATAATGCAGATGCAGCTGCTGTTTACTAATTCACAATGCACTAGAAATATCACTGAACACAGTGAAACAAGAGAAAGATGTGCAAGGTTATGGGTTTGATCCCTTGCACCAAAAAATTAAAAAAAAAAAAAAACAGACAAGAATGGATGTAGAGATAAAGGCCTTGGAAGGAAGAGATAAAATAAATGAACATTATGAAATGTAATTGAAAATGTAAACACCCAAACTACAAACAACAAAATAATGTGGTAAGATGTTGGCAAATACCAAAATGATCCTAAGTTAAAAGGCAGCACCTAAGAGCTGCCTTGGATTATTGTCACTGGGCCACCTGTTCGTCTCAGGGGAAGGCTAACCACAGGATCCTTTAGACCATCTGATTTTAAAATATGTGTGTCCTCCCAATTCTGAAAATTCTCTTCCAGACCATGTCCTTAAATTACCCAGATGAATCTTCCTGAACTGATACAAATAATATAGGAAGCTGATTAAGCACTTTCCTAAGCAGCCAATTTAAAAAACCAAAACAAGAAACCCAAAATCCCTCCATGGAATTTTTAGCATGTTTACCATCTGAGGACCACCAGCTGGACTCAGTTTGTCCCCTATGCTGAAATAGAGGTGGTCCTGAGTCTTTTCAACCAATGTGAATTGGGGTTTCTGAGCATGATTAAAAAAAAAAAAAAAAAAGCAACTTCGAGAGAAAGTTTTGTCACAGCCCTTTCAATAATCATTGTCCCTGTGTCTCTTACAATAATGCTTGAAATCAGATGGAGTTGACCCAGTGAGAGGCCAGGATTATAGAAATCTGCTTAGAATTGGATTGAGTCCAGCAGAGCTACTGCAGGAGAAATGCGTTCCACAGAGTGCCCTTCAGAGAACCTCTCCTTAGCCAGACTGCAAACCTTTGACATCTTTTCACTTGATACGTGACCACCTGGAATTCATTTAAACATGGCTGTGAATATATGCTCATACATGTTCAGAACATATTACTTTTGCTTCTCTTTTTCCTGGACAACATATGCAGTCTTATGTAGGATTTTGTTATTTGTAACTCTGGGTTAAGAATGAAATGTTGGAGACGAGAGGAGGAAGCAGCCTTGTGCCAGCCAAGCCAGACCAGAAGAGGAAGCCCGGCGCCAAGCCAGACCAGAGGATGAAGCCCGGCCCTGCCCCGTGTGCTAGTCCAGAGGAAGCCCATCAACCCTTAAAACCCATCAAAAGGGGTGTGGCTACCAGCAGGGTTCTTCGGCTGATCCAGGTACCCAGTTTCCAACTCCCCCACCCTTAGCTGCGATAACTCAAAATATTTCCCACAAGTTTTGGGGTTTGTAGCAATCAATGCAAAACAACAATTGTACGGGCACCTGGTTTCTACCTCAGAGACTAGAGTAGGGAAGATACAGGTGGAAGCTCATTTCCTTTCACACTGGCTATACCCACCACCCTGAATACAGAGGCTCAAGCTAGGAATAGACAATGCCACCTACTGGAAGCAAGGAAAACAGTGTTCTGAGAGACTTTTTTTTTCTCTTTGTTTCTTCCTTTTCTTTTCTCTCTTCCACAACTTCAACATATGTGAAACCAAGAACTGTGCATGAACAACCAAATTACCAAAGTAATATAATATAGAGGAATTGCATATATCCCACCTTCCCCCCATTTTTTCTTTATTTATATCTTACTTTCCTTTTCCTTCTCTCTTATTTCTCTTTTCTTCCTTGTTATTTTTTTTTCTTTTTTTTTCATTCGTATTCTCTCTATCCCACTTTCAATCTCCTAACTTTTGCTATGTATACATAGGGTAACTATCTAAATACAGATAGGAGGTTGAGTCTATACATTCTTCCATAAATTACCAGTCTATTGGTTAGAGTTCTCCAAAGGTGCCAAGTTAGTTTAACCTCATACCCTCACTCCTTTCCCTCATCCTTCGCTGAAATTAAGTTTTCTATATGCCACCAGATATGGTATGCCTTTTATGAAACTAATGAATATATTCTTAAGTAATAATTAAAACCAATATCTATAGACTTAGAATCTAACTATAAATGTATTAATAATGAAAACTTATGCTTAGATGATGTACTGTTGATATTGGGAACTGTTAACATTGTCTTTCTCCGCAAAAAGAGGGATTCTGGAGCTATACAAGAACAATACAAATATATAAGGGTAATAACATTAGCACAACAGTTTCACAAAGCTGAAAGAATCATGAGCAGTATGAAAAGACAAGGAAAGAAAGGACTACAAACAATACAGTTCAACGCAACATTAGATGAGGTAATATCTGCAGCTGATGGAATGTCAGACAAAGAGTTCAGGATATACATGCTTCAGATGATCTGGAGTCTCAAGGAAGACATTATACAACAAATTTAGACAATGAAAGATCACTTTGACAATGAATTACATAAACAAATCCAAGAAGCAAAAGATCAACTCTATAGGGAGATAGAGGATATAAAAAACAAACAAACCGAAATCCTGGAAATGCAGGAAACAATAAACCAAATTAAAAACTCAAATGAGAGTATTACCAGCAGAGTAGAACACTTAGAAGATAGAACTTCAGACAACAAAGGCAAAGTTTTTCAACTTGAAAAGAACATAGCTCAGCGAGAATGTTAAGAAATCATGAGCAGAACATCCAATAATTATGGGATAACATAAAGAAACCAAACCTAAGAGTTATTGGGATACAAGAGGGTATAGAGGTCCAAACCAAGGGAATGAGCAATCTATTCAATGAAATAATACTAGAAAACTTCCCAGACTTAAAGAATGAAAAAGTAATCCAAATACCAGAAGCCTACAGGACACCAAATATACAAAATCATAAGAGATCCACACCAAGACAAATAATAATGAAGATGCCCAACATACAGAATAAGGAGAGAATCTTAAAAGCCATAAGAGAGAGAAAGCAGATTACATTTAGGGGTAAACCAATCAGGATAACTGCTGATCTTTCAACACAGATTCTGAAAGCTAGAAGATCCTGGAACAACATATTTCAAATGCTGAAAGAAAAAGGGTTCCAACCAAGAATCATGTATCCAGCGAAATTAAGCTTCAGGATTGAAGATGAAATAAAAATCTTCCATGATAAACAAAAGTTAAAAGAATTTGCAGCTAGAAAACCAGCTCTTCAAAACATCCTTGGCAAAACATTACAGGAAGAGGAAATGAAAAATACCAATGAAAACCAACAGCAGGAGGTAGTACACTAAAGGAAAAACTAATCATAGAGAAAAAACAAATCATGTTAAGTAACATACATAATCAAATATGGCTGGAAATACAAACCATATCTCAATAGTAACCCTAAATGTTAATGGCTTAAATGCACCAATAAAAAGACATAGGCTAGTAGAATGGATTAAAAAATCCAACAATATGCTGCCTACAGGAGACTCATCTGATAGCAAAAGACATACACAGACTGAAGGTGAAATTTGGGAAAAAATATATCACTCATACGGACCCCGGGAGCAAGCAGGGGTGTCCATACTTGTATCAAATAAAATAGACTTCAAGCCAAAGTTAATCAAAAGGGATAAACAAGGACACTACATACTGCTCAAGAGAACCATACACCAACAAGACTTGACGATCATTAATATATATGCCCCCAAACAATGGTGCATATATGTTCATCAAACAAACTCTTCTCAAGTTCAAGAGTCAAATAGACCACAACACAATAATCATGGGAGATTTTAACACACCTCTCTCACCACTGGACAGATCTTCCAAACAAAAGTTGAATAAAGAAACCATAGAGCTCAATAATACAATTAATAATTTAGACTTAATTGATATATACAGAATATACCACCCAACATCAAGTGGATACATTTTCTTCTCAGCAGCACATGGATCCTTCTGAAAAATAGACCATATATTATGTCAAAGGGCAAATCTTAGCAATTACAAAGGAGTAGAGATACTAACATGCATTTTATCTGATCATAATGGAATGAAATTGGAAATCAATAATAAAATGAGAAAGGAAAAATCCTACATCACGTGGAGATTAAACAATATGCTACTGAATGAACAAAGTGTTACAGAAGACATCAAAGAGGAAATTAAAAAATTCTTAGAGGTAAATGAAAACTCAGACACAACATATCAAAATCTCTGGGACACTATGAAATTAGTACTAAGAGGAAAATTCATTTCATGGAATTCATTCCTTAAAAGAAGTAAAAGCCAACAAATAAATGACCTCACACTACACCTCGAAGCCTTAGAAAAAGAAGAACAAATCAGCAGCAAATACAGTAGAAGGCATCGAAACAAAAGAAACAATCGAAAAAATTGACAAAACTAAAAGTTGGTTCTTTGAAAAAATAAATAAGATTGATAGACCACTAGCCACACTAACAAAGAGAAGAAGAGAGAGAACCCAAATTACTAGCTTACGGGATGAAAAAGGCAACATCGCAACAGACAATTCAGAAATACAGAAGATAATTAGAAATTATTTTGAAACCGTATACTCTAATAAAATAGAAGATAGTGAAGGCATTGATAAATTCCTTAAGACATATGCACTACCCAGATTGAGTCAGGATGATATAAACAACCTAAACAGACCAATATCAGGTGAGGAAATAGAAGAAGCCATCAAAAGACTACCAACCAAGAAAAGCCCAGGACCGGATGGATATACAGCAGAGTTTTACAAGAACTTTAAAGAAGAACTAATACCAATACTCTACAATCTATTTCAGGAGATAGAAATGGAGGGAGAACTTCCAAATTCATTCTATGAGGCCAATATCACCCTGATTCCCAAACCAGATAAAGACACCTCAAAGAAAGAAAACTACAGACCAATATCCCTAATGAATTTAGATGCAAAAATACTCAATAAAATTCTGGCAAATCGGATACAAAAACATACCAAAAAGATTGTGCAGCATGATCAAGTAGGATTCATCCCTGGGATGCAAGGCTGGTTCAATATATGGAAATCAATAAATGTTATTCACCACATCAATAGACTTAAAGATAAGAAGCCTATGATCATCTCGATAGATGCAGAAAAAGCATTCAACAAAGTACAGTATCCCTTTATGTACAAAACACTAGAAAAACTAGGGATAACAGGAACTTACCTCAACATTGTAAAAGCTATATACGCTAAGCCTCAGGCTAGCATCATTCTAAATGGAGAAAAACTGAAGGCATTCCCTCTAAAATCTGGAACAAGACAGGGATTCCCTCTCTCACCACTTCTATTCAATATAGTACTCGAAATACTGGCCAGAGCAATTAGACAGACAAAACAAATTAAAGGCATTAAGATAGGAAAAGAAGAACTTAAATTATCACTATTTGCAGATGATATGATCCTATACCTAGAAGACACAAAAGGGTCTACAAAGAAACTACTAGAGCTAATAAATGAATTCAGCAAAGTGGCAGGATATAAAATCAACACACATAAATGAAAGGCATTCCTGTATATCAGCGACAAATCTTCTGAACTGGAAATGAGGAAAACCACCCCATTCACAATATCCTCAAAAAAAAAATAATAAAATACTTGGGAATCAACCTAACAAAAGAGGTGAAAGATTTATACAATGAAAACTACAGAACCCTAAAGAGAGAAATAGAAGAAGATCCTAGAAGATGGAAAAATATACCCTGTTCATGGATAGGCAGAACTAACATCATCAAAATGGCGATGTTACCAAAAGTTCTCTATAGGTTCAATGCAATGCCTATCAAAGCCCCAATGGCATTTCTTGTAGAAATAGATAAAGCAATCATGAAATTCATATGGAAAAATAAAAGACCCAGAATAGCAAAAGCAATTCCAAGCAGGAAGTGTGAATCAGGAGGTATAGCGGTACCAGATTTCAAACTGTACTACAGAGCAATAGTAACAAAAACAGCATGGTACTGCTACCAAATCAGTCGGGTGGACCAATGGTACAGAACAGAGGACACAGAAACCAATCCACAAAATTACAACTATCTTATATTCGATAAAGGGGCTAAAAGCATGCAATGGAGGAAAGATAGCATCTTCAACAAATGGTGCTGGGAAAACTGGAAATCCATATGCAACAAAATGAAACTGAATCCCTTTCTCTCACCCTGCACAAAAGTTAACTCAAAATGCATCAAGGAGCTTTATATCAAATCAGAGAGTTTGCATCTGATAGAAGAAAAAGTTGGCTCTGATCTACATGTTGTGGGGTCGGGCTCCAAATTCCTTAATAGGACACCCATAGCACAAGAGTTAAAAACAAGAATCAACAAATGGGACTTACTTAAACTAAAAAGTTTTTTTCTCAGCAAGAGAAACAATAAGAGAGGTAAATAGGGAGCCTACATCCAGGGAACAAATCTTTACTCCTCACACTTCAGATAGAGCCCTAATATCCAGAGTATACAAAGAACTGAAAAAAATTAGACAATAAGATAACAAATAACCCAATCAACAAATGGGCCAAGGACCTGAACAGACACTTCTCAGAGGAGGATATAAAATCAATCAACCAGTACATGAAAAAATGCTCACCATCTCTAGCAGTCAGAGAAATGCAAATCAATACCACCCTAAGATACCATCTCACTCCAGTAAGATTGCAGCCTTTATGAAGTCAAACAACAACAAGTGCTGGCGATGATGTGGGGAAAAGGGTTCACTTGTACATTGCTGGTGGGATTGCAAATTGGTGCAGCCAATTTGGAAAGCAGTATGGATATTCCTGGGAAAGCTGGGAATGGAACCACCATTTGACCCAGCTCTTGCCCTTCTGGACTATTCCCTGAAGAACTTAAAAGAGCGTACTATCGGGATACTGCTGCATCGATGTTCATAGCAGCACAATTCCAAATGGCTAGACTGTGGAACCAACTTAGATGCCCTTCAATAGATGAATGGATTAAGAAAATGTAGCATTTATACACAATGGAGTATTACTCTGCACTAAAAAATGACAAATTCATGGAATTTGCAGGAAAATGGATGGCATTACAGCAGATTATGCTAAGTGAAGCTAGCCAATCCCTAAAAAAAAAATTGCCAAATGTCTTCTTTGATATAAGGAGAGCAACTAAAAACAGAGCAGGGAGGAAGAGCATGAGAAAAAGATTAACACTAAACAGGGATGAGAGGTGGGAGGGAAAGGGAGAGAGAAGGGAAATTGCATGGAAATGGAAGGATACCCTCATTGTTATACAAAATTACATATAAGAGGAAATGAGGGGAAATGGAAAAAAATCAAGGGAGAGAAATGAATTACAGTAGATGGGGTAGAGAGAGAAGATGGGAGGGGAGTGGTGGGGAGGGGGGATAGTGGAGGATAGGAAATATAGTAGAATACAACAGTCAGTCCTGGGTGGAGCCTGAACTCTGGCAGGAGTACTCTGCCAGTGGGTGGAGTCAATCCTGGGTCAAGCCAGAGCTTCAGCGCCAGTCTGCTGGTGTCTGAATGGACCTGGGCCACTCTGGGCCTAGGCTCCCGCACAGTGGTCTGCTGGTGAGCAGAGGCAGTCCTGGCCCCAGTCTCAGCCTCAACAGTGGTCGGCTGCTGGTAGGATGGACCCATACCTCAACTCAGCCCCTGGACTTCCTGCGCCCAAGCACAAATTCCACTGGAGGCTTTGCTCTACTCAGGACTTCCTGTGTCCACCAGTGGACACATGCAGAAATTCATCCCCAGCCCAGATGAGCCCTGACAGCAAGCTGGTGAGCACGGTTCAAGGTACACCTGTTTCTATTCCACCGCCAGCTGACCCCAACCAGAACTCAATCCAGACTCAGGACTGCCTCTGTCCACAGGGAGACACCCTCCAGTGTTCAAGCACAGCCCAGATCTGACTTGCAGACCTGCACCTGAGCCTGGGCCAGGGTAGACCTGATTTATTCCTGCCTCTGGCAGACCTCTGCCTGAGCTTACACTCTGCCCAATACCACCTCTACCTATGAGAAAACCCTCCCCACCCCCTCTCCACCACCCCCTGTCAGAAGCTCAGGAAGGGCTCAGGTTATCTACACCCACCCCCAGATCCCTGCCAAAGCTCTTGCCCAGGCCAGGACCACCTCTGCTCACCAGTAGACACCTGCTGGAGCAAGGGATCAGCCCAGTTCATACTAGTACACCTGTGAGAGTCCAGATCCAGCATAGATCCTTGTCCATCCTGCCACCGGCTGACCCCTGCCAGCGCTCAGGCTCCGCCCTGTCTCACCATGCAGAAGTACAAGGGTGCCTGGGCACTTGTTAACCTGAAGTTCATCCCACCTCCATCAGATCCCTGCTGGAGCTTAAGTTCGTCTCAGGACAGCCTGGATGACCCTTGTGGGAGCCCTGGCAAGGGTAGACCCGGATCCATCCTGTGACTCACAGACCCCCTTGGGCCTCAAACTCTGCCCAGGAGCTTTCTTTGTAGAAAATGTTCCAAGGCCTCTTTAGAATTTACTGCACTTCAATTTATTTATGTCTTGTTAGAATTTAGTCAGAATATTCAAGAAGGGAGAGGCCCCCTTAACTAAGTCAAGGCTATGGCAGTGTGGCCTGGAAACCCACTGCATAGCTCTCTAGAACCACTTCTTCTGCATCCCTCCAATGTTAGACCTGGTGATTGACAGGTCCCCATCCCCCACCCCTGGCAACCCTCCTAATACTCTCTGTGTCTATGAGTTGGACCATCTTTGGGACCTGATGTGGGTGGAGTCCCGCAGTGTTCTTTGTGGAACTGCCTATTTACAATAGCATCAGAAATCACAAAATAATCAGGAAGAAACTTAACTAAGCAAATAAAAGTCTGCACATTCAAAACTACAAAATATTCATTGGATGATTTTAAAAAGATACAAATGCCAAAGCATCTTATGGTCATAAGTTAGGAGATTTAATGCTGTTGAAATATTCCCACTAACACAGCCATCTATGAATTGTATGCAATTCCTATTAAAGTCCCAATTGCACTATGGTTTATAGAAAGAGAACTTAATGATTCTAAAATTCATAAAAAAAAAAAACCTCAAAAGAACTCAAACAGCCAAAAAGAGAAAACAAATAAACTCAAACCTTGGACAGGAACAGGAGTAGAGGGATCACATTTTCTGATCACAAAGCTACAGCAATTGAAATGCCATGGTACTGGCATAAAACAGACCTAGAGATGCACAGAAAAGCACAGAGAGCCCAGTAGTAAATCCATGTCCATATAGATAGATGATCTTCAACATGGGGGCTAAGAATACACAAGGTATTGGAAAACTGGGCACCCACATGCCAAAGATTGAAAGAAGATGCTTATCTTATGACATATGAAAATCACTTCAAAATGGGTGAAAGACTCAACTGTGAGACCTATGGCTTTAAACTTCTTAGAAAAAAAAAAACAGGAGGAAAAAAAAAAACCTTCATTGGGCAGTCATGATAATTAAATCTTTTCATTTTGATACAACATCAATAGCACGGACAACAAAAACAAGAATAGATAGTGGACACCATCAACCAATAATGCACAAGGGGACAAACAAAGAAATGTAGGGCAGAAAACAACCTGAAGATGGGAGGAACCCCTTGCAAACTCTTAATTTCCAAAATATAAAAGAATGTCCTAGAGTCTAATAGCAATAAAAGTTAATAATCCAATGAAACCATGGGCTAAGGAATGGAAAGGACAACTCTACAAAGAGATCTTTCTTTTTATGAGCCTAAGAAGCCCCCAGGAAAGGCATGGGTGTGAGCAGAGAAATGGTGCTCAGTTCCTTTCCCAGGGACCTGGGGTCTGATCCCCAGTTGGTGGACACCTTGACTACAATGATCGATTTCATGGTAAAATTTAACAACTTACCACAATGACTACAAACATATTATTTAAATTGAAATTCTTGTGCTAAGGTAAGCATGCACTTTAAATTTTGGTATATGTTCTGAAACTTCTCTGTAGAAGGCTTATGGCAATTTTGCATTACAATTATGAGAGCATGGGCTGGGGATGTGGCTCAAGTGGTAGCACTCTTGCCTGGCATGCGTGCGGCCCGGGTTCGATCCTCAGCACCACATACAAATAAAGATGTTGTGTCCGCCAAAAACTAAATAATAAATATTAAAAATTCTCTCTCTCTCTCTCCCTCCTCTCTCTCTCTCTCTCTCTAAAAAAAAAAAACAATTATGAGAGCATATCAATTCCACTTTCCAACACTGTCAATATTAGGTTTTCTAATTCTCTTTTTTTCTGTGTATTTGATAAGCACACACACACAGAAACTTTATATTTTCTTTGGATTCCTATCCTGACATGGAATGTCATCTCAACTGTTTGGTATGTCATCTTTTATAAATGCCCTGTATTTGGCATTTCCCATTTTTATTGGGCTGTTTCATTTTATTGACTTGTATGAGCTCGGTATATGATTAACCTCTGGTGAGCTGTGTAGGCACCCACAGGAACATCACCAAAATTCTGTTTTCAAGCAACTTTGAACAGTTTTGCTTCATGCAGAGAGCCCTTTGCCAACTTGGGAATTCTGGTTCTACTTCTAAATTTCCACTGTGAAGTCAAATTTTTTTCAGATATGATATTCTGGTGAATTTGGTTAATATTGGTGAGAAGTCAGAGAAGATATTTTCAATATTTTCCAATCATGTTTTATTTTTACATGGATAACATTTGGCCACCCAAATCATGCTTAAGTATTATAAGTCTCTTGAATTGTTGAATTGAGAATAAAGTAAAAAAAATAGAGAATGAAGCTCTTCTGAAAGTAAATGCAAATTATATCAGGTATATGAATAAACTATTTTTAATTATTCATTTTTTGGTTTTGGCTATTTGTTTCTTGTTGAGCCCCTTGGGAGTTTCCCATGGGTGTGATGGACACTCACCTAATCTGGGCCACAAAAGCCATGCTGGTCAGCAAGGATGATCTATCTGGGCCAAGCCTGTGCTCTGGTGAGTGTCTGCAGGTGGTGGGATGGATCCAGAGATACCCTGTGCACAGGCTCCTGTGCATGTCAGTAAAGCAGATCTCGGAGGAGCAAGAGCTCCAGTGGGGGTCTCCATGTGGCAGGATGGCCCTGGGCTTACCCTGGGCTCTGGCTCCTCCTGCACAGGTGAGCAAGGCAGATCTGCACTGTGTATGAACTCTGGAAGACGTCTGCCTGAGGGCAGAGGGGATCCTGGGCAGTTGCTAAGCTCCAGTCAGGATATCCTGGTGGCCGGATAAATCAGGCCTAACATATTCCGGGGCTCACCTTCAAGTCTGCAAGGCAGATCTGGGCAGAGCCTGAGCTCAGGCTGTGGTCCGCGGGTGGAGGGAAGAAACAGGGCTTACCCTGTGCTCTGACTCCCACTCATGTCATGGAAGCTGATCTTGGCCAGGACTGAGACCCGGTTGGCATCAGGCTGCAGCCAAAGGAGTCCTGGATCATACCTGAGTTCCAGCAGAAGCTCCAATGGGCAGAGGCAATCCTGGGTCAAGCCTGAGTTCTACCTTGGTGGGCGGGTGGGCGCTGAGCCTTGTGCTCTGGTGGGGGTCTCACAGAGGCTTTATGGACTCCAGAATACCCTGTGTCCTGGCTCCCTTGTGTGTCGGCACTGCAGACCTAGGTGGAACCTGAGATCTATTGGGGGTCAGCCTTTGGAGGGATGGACTCTGGCTTACCCTGGACACCATCTCCTGTGCAGGTCGGTAATGGGGATCTGGGCAGGGCTGGCAGAATTCTGCTGGGCCTACCTTTGCCAAAGCTTATGCGCAGCTCATCGAGGCAGATCTGGGCCGTGGATGAGCTCCAGAGGGTGTCTGTATGTGGGCAGAGGTGGTCCTGGGCTGAACTCGAGCTCTGGAACGGATTGGCCAGTGTTGGAATGGAATGGGCCTCTGCCGAGCTCTTGAGCAGGTCATCCAGGGGACCTGGGCAGAGCTGGAACTCTGGCGGGGTTCCAGTGGCAGGATGGAACCGGGCCTACTCTTGCCTGGGCTTCTGCGTTGGTCATGTAGGAGGATCTGGGCCATGTATGAGCTCCAGAGGGTGTCTGCCTATGAGTGGAAATGGTCCTGGGACTGGCCAGAGCTCTGGTGGGGTTCTGGTGGTGGCATAATTGTCCCAGGCTTTCCTTGGTCCAGACTCCTAAGCATGTCAGCGAGGCTGTGCTGGGCTGGGGCTGAACTCTGACAGGTGTCTATCGGTGGGTGGAGCCACCAGTCCTGGGTGGAGCCTGAACTCTGGTGCCAGTCTGCTGGTGACTAGATGGATTCAGGCTACCCTGAGCTCATTCTCTGGCTCCTGCCTAGGTTGGCAAGTCGGATTTGGGCAGAGCTAGAGCTCCAGTGGGGTTCTGTTGGTGGCGAGATGGAACCAGGCTTACCCTTGTGCAGTCTCCTGCCACAAATAACTCAAACACAGATCAGCATGAACAAGGAAGAAGAAGCAGAAGAAGCCCCTTTATTGAATACAGCAGTCTTTTTATAGTATTGTGAACAAAGAATGCAACATTGCAACAGCAATGACTCAGGTCTTTAAGCTAGCTAAACATTATATACAGAAGTAATTTACTAATCAGAATTGACCTGCTTCTCATGACTTAATCTATTCTTGGGCTGGAGCATTCTGAGCTCTGTTATTTGTTAAGAACAGATAAAAATTTTCTCAGAGCCCTTCTAGCCCACTTGGCAGAACATCCCGTTTGCAAGCAAGCTCCACCAAGGACAGCAGTGCCTCTTGTTTGCAAGCATGCATGCAGTCACGTCTAATTCTCTACAGTCTCCCACGCAGGTTGGTGAGGTGGATCTGGGCAGAACCTGAAGTTCTGATCATTTCCTTTGCTGAGAACATGCTTTTTAGTTTGAATCCATACCATTTATTTATTCTTGATTTTACTTCTTGGAATGTAGGAGTCTTGTTAAGGAAGTCAGATATTAGGGTGACATGGTGAAGATTTGGGCCTACTTTTTCTTCTATTAGGCACAGGGTCTCTGTTCTAGTGCTTATGCTTTGATCTATTTTTAGCTGAGTTTCATGCTATGTCTTTGGGAAACTACCTCTCCCTGGATTTTGATGTTGTTCTGAGGACACCTAGCTTCTCCTCCAGGTGAGAGTCCTGTAGATAAGCACCCATGATCCTCGCAGCTCTTGCTCGAGACCCCTCGAGAAGAAATCAAACCTCAGACTCCTTCCTCGGGCCAACCCAGTGTGCGCCCTCCTGCTTGATTCTGAGCTTCTCTTCCCAGCTTGATCACCCCAGCCTTCCTGCTTTTCCTCAATGCACCAGGCTAAGGGCTTTCTTCTTCTTAAAACCCCTTTATTTTGAACCAATTTTGGATGTGGAAAGAAATTACATGAAGAGTACAGAGAGCCTGCACACCTTCCCCTGCCTCCATGAGGCTGCTTCCTAAAGGGAGGTGAACAAAGGCCACCTGGAGGAGGTGGCCCTTCAGCTGGGAGCCGAGTAATGAGAAGGAGCCAACTACTATATGTAGAGACCCACGGAGGGAGCAGGAAGTGCAAAGGACTTGTGGCTTCTTCCTTGTCTTGGTGTGACTGGCAGAGGACTGGTGACATGGAGACTGTTCAGCAGGAGCAGCACAGCAGGCTCCTCATCAAAGATCAGAGCCAGCATCCAAACCCAGGAAAATATTTGAGAAAATCAAATTATTGGCAAAATATTTCACATGAAAAGCTAGATTTATGACTTTGAAAATCTGTTGGAAGGAAAAAGCAGTGTTGACCAGTCTCGCTGGCCCAGGTGGGTGCCTGTGTCTTGTACAGAGGGGCACAGCTCCCAGGCCACCTGACACTATTAGCCCTGCATCCAGCCTGCTGATTACCTCAGCTATGCCTGAGAAACCTGCTGCCCAGTGACTCTGAGTTCCTACTTCCAGGATGAGCTCCTTGGGGTGGTTGGAAATCACACCACAGAGGCCAGTGGAGTGTAAGGGAAAGGCCAGACTCCTGCCAGACTGCCTGGGCTCAAGTCCAGGCCCCATTTCACCCAGCTGTGTAACTCTGCAGGTTGCTAACCCTCTCTGAGCCTCAGTTTCTGCATCAAATGGAGTGAGTAATAGTACCTGTGGTTGTTGGGAGAATTCCTTGGGTTGGTACCTGCACAGGGCTGTGGCAGAGTGTGCCGTGTGAATGGGGTGGATAGGGCTGGAGTGGAAGCCAATTTGGAGCATTTCAGTCCCTGGGCATCCACAGCAGGAGGCTCACTGCTGGGCATGGGTGTGTAAAAATGACAAAAGACACCTGTATTCACAACTTGAGTACCCCACAAACAGACAGCCCCCTCCCACATTCTCACCAGTGGAGCTTCGTGAGGCAAGGAGTGGGTAGTTCTGGTGATGGCTCCATGGATGTGATTTGACAGACACAATTTTGAGCACGAAGTGCCATCACAGACAGCCACAGGGTAATGCTGTTTATATGAAGCACAAAAGTCTAGAAACGAACATTTGGCAACATAAGGAGACATTACTATGTAACAAAAATTAACAGAAGTCCCATGGAGTCAGCAGGGAGCACATTTATGAGGAAGGTTTCCCAGGTCAGTGGTTGGAACCTGTGTTACCAGTGTGTCCTGCACAACTCCTGTAAATCTTAGGTATTGTGTAATAGATTTTAAAATGTTTTGTTTGAATAAAAATTTGCATAGCTAAAAACTAGGCCTGTAGGTCACTGGGCTGGATGCTCTAGAATTTCCTTGCTGGACCTGAGCCTCTAGGATGTCCTGGTTGTCCTCAGTGGCCATCAGGGTAACCCTAGGTTCAGGTTAGCCAGGTGATACTGTAATAAGGGGATCAGTCAGAAGAGGCTCAAGTCCTTCCTGGGTCCTGGTGGTTTCAGACAAGAGCTGTGTCCCCTTGAGTGTTAGTTTCCTCCACTGTGAAATGGGGAGAACTTAGTCACTGATTCCCCAGGGCTGGCATGAGGGCTGGCATGGTGCATGGAGTGAGTTCAGCTTTGATTCAGGGTATGTGTCATACATCAAAGGCTGCTGAGAACAGCACAGTGAGGGCCCGAGTAGAGGACAAGAAGAGGTGGAGTTACAAGGACATGGTCCTCCAGGAGAGGCCCTGGAACCAGGCAGGGTGGACTTAGCATGATGTCTGAGGAAGCCAGCACCTCAAACCCAGGGCCTTGGGGCTTGGGAAGCTGAGGCAGAGCTGCTCTTCAGCTGGGGTGTGTGTCTTAGTTCCCTGTTTGCTGGCTCTTGTAACATCATCAGAAAGCTGGTGTCTTTAGACAACAGAAACTGATTTTCACATATTCTGGAGGATGGAAGTCCAGAATCATGGTGTTGGTGGATTGGCTCCCCCTGAGTCCCAGGGAGAGGCCTGGAATAGGCTCTGGTACTGCCAGCAGCACTTGCAGTCCCTCTGGGTCTCTCCATCTTCACTTGGGGCTCTCTTGTATCTCTGTGTGTCTCTGGCATCCTGAACCTTCTCTTATGAGGACATATTCATTGGCATTAGGATGACTCATCTCAAGACCCTTAACATCATCACATTGGGAAACATATTTCCAAATCAGGAACTATGGTTGGGACTTGGAAACAGCTCCTTTAGGGACAACAGGGGCTTGAATGTATTCCCAGCGTTCATGGGTCAGAAACTTGGTTCCCAGTGTGACTATGTAAAGGGAAGGGATCTTTGGGGTTAGGTGGCCACAGGCATTCTTCCCTGAGGAATGAATTCATGTGGTCTCACTGGGGTGGGCTCCTGATGAAAGGAAGAGTTTGGCCTGGTGCCCCTGCCCCCATGCATGGGAGTACACTCTTGTCCTTCCACCTTCCCCATGAGGGACAGAGCATGTATGTCCTTGCCATTTACCAGCATCTTCATTGTGGACTTCCAGCTTCCAGAACCATAGGAAATAAATCTCTCTCTTTTTTATAAGTCACCCACCCTCAGGTATTATGCTACAGCAGCACACACCAGATAGGACAGGGACATGCTCCCCCCCCCACTGCATGAGGCAAATCAAATTAATGCCCCTTGTGAATCACAGATGTCTGAGTCCAGGCCACAACTCATGCAGGTCCTGGGATTCTGCCTCTATCTCCCAGTCTGCTGTCCTCAGTGCTGTCCTCATCCTTAGGCACTGGGAAGGACAGACAGGCACTAGTGAGAGAGAGGTGGGGTAGGCAGCAGGGAGTGATGGGGCCTGTGGCAAGCTTCATGGTGCAGATGCTAGCTAAAGAGCAGTGACCAGGGCTATCAAGCTGTGGCTGCTGGTCAGGGCACTAATCCAGCTGGCTCAAAGATTATTTTATTTTTATAGAAAAGCCAGAAATATGAATATTTTGCGACCAATTTCAGTTTTAGAAAAACCACTGAGTAGGTAAAAACAAAAACAAAAAACAAACAACAACAACAACAACAACAACAAAACAACTATGTGACTCAGATGGAGTCCCCAGAGACTGCTTTTTAAACTTCTGGAGAAAAGTGGGGATGGTGGCCGACTGTGTTCCTGGTGTAATTCCAATGCACTCAGAGCCCAAGGAAAATGCAGTCTTCTGTTTAACAATGACAAAAAAGGTGCCTTTAAAAGGAGAGAATATAAATCCTTTCCCTTCCTTCTGGGTCTCTCTCATCTGCCATAGAATTTCTATTTGCTCTTTAATGGTATTTTGAAAAAGAAAAAAATAAAACCTGAAATCATAGCATACATTTTACCTTTCATTTTAAGTGTGAAATATCAGCTTTCAATGCAAATATCAGAGCAGTGAACTCGCATGCAGACCAACCCCTTCTCACTCAGCAACTCCTCTCTAGCTCTCAAGCATACCCTCCTCCACCCGTCAGGCTTCCCACTCAGTCCTCCCTTTCTCCACCCGCATTCCCCAGACCCCCTTCTTTCCCTCCCATTCCCCCATCCCCATCTAGATCCTCACTACCCAGCTCATTGACCCAGCAGATCTCTCAGTCAGCCCCACCCCCCCTCACTTCTTTATCTCAGCAGCCACTTTCTTCCAGACCCCTCAGGCCTCTCCACCCAGTTCTTTCTACCCAGTTCTCCATCAGTCCTCTCACCACGTCAGCACCCCTATACTCTGTTCCCCTATCTCCTCTTACTCCCCCAGATTCCCCAGATCAGATTCTTTCAGGGCAGATACTCCCATCTCCCCCCCCACCTCCAGATTTCTCTCAAAACCCCCACAGGTCCCCATTCCCTCCCCAAGTTCTTCCCCAGAACTCCCGTTGTTTTCCCCCTGCCCCCTCCTCGCTTATCCAGCCGCACAGGTCTTCAGATTTCCATTCCCAGCACGATTTCTCCCCCAGCTCCAGTCCCCTTCCCTCAACCCCCCAGAGCTTCCACCAGCCTCACTCCAAGTCCCCGAGCCATCGCCAGTTCAAGTTCCTTTCTCACTCAGTCTTCCCCCCCCTCCCACTTTCCCCCCTCAGTCCCCTTCGCACAGCCCAGATTTACTTCAGATCCCCTCTACCCCAGATCTCCCACAGCAATCCCCTCCTCTCAGATCAAAGCTAGCAGCTCCCACTCCCAGTCTGACTCAAGTTCATCCAGCCCTACCAGATCTTTCCCCCTCTCCCAGCCCCACCCAGCAGCCCCTTTCGCCTCTGCTTCCCTCCCCAGTCTCTCCCTGGCTATTCCCTCACAGCCCTGCCTTCCACTCTCCACTCGTCTTCTCAGAACAGCCCTCAACACAAAGATCTCAGTTCTCTCAGCCCCCTCAGCCCTCGGCCCACCAGAGCTCAGTCCCTCTAAGCTCCATCATTCCCCCCTACAGCAGCCGCCACCACTCTAACCCAGATCTCTCCAACAAGACCATACTCCCCACAGCCATAATCAGATCACCCTCCTTCAGCCCCAGATTCTCTTTCTCCAGCCTCTTCCAGACCCCAGTCAGTTCAGATGTCAGTATCCTACCCCACCAGCTAGACCCTCCCCCCGCCCCAGCCTTTCCCTCAGAATCGCCCACCTTCTCTCAGCCCCTCCAGGCCATCCCTCTTCCCTCTCTCAGTCTTTCGTCCAGTTCCTCAGCTCAGCACTCTCCTCTCAGCCCCTCTCTCCAGCCCCCCTCCAGCTTCACCCACACCCCCTCTCCCTTCCTCACCCCCCCTCCCCCAGTTTTACAGAACTTCCCTCCGCCCATCAGTCCAGAGTTACACCATTCTGGCTCTGAAGCTCATGCCTTGCAGGTATTATTTTACCACTGGAGCAACAGAAGTAGCCTGCCCTGAACCCATTCATCCAAGTTTATTTTGACTTCTTGAAAGGTTCACATCATACCCAGCACCGTGCTCTACAGCTGTCACAATGAGCTGGGAAGGAGTCAAGGAGTGGAGCAATAGGGGTCTGGGTTCCTGCGCTCTGTTCTCCTAATAGGTGGACCATGTTTCAGCAAAAGTGGTTGGCTGATGCAGGAAGAAGAAAACACGGGTGGTAAAGATGTGATGCAGGTCCTGGTTGTGGCAGCCCTATTGTAGAACATCTTTGCCGTTCCTCCTGCATGTGGAGCAAGCTTTGGAGAGTTTGAATGCGACAGCAGAGCTTCTCAGAGGAGTGGGTTTCCCACATGCTCATGGTAGATGCCAGCACATTTCCTTATACTCACTTTGAGACCACCCATCAAGCCTATGTGGCCCCACTGCTCTTCTGCTGGGGGGCATGCTCCATTGTCCTACCAGATGTCTCGCCCAAGGGAGCATGTTCAAAGGTCAAAGTCTCAGAAGTCAAAGTGACAAAGCCCTAGGAGCAGAGTTTTAGGCCCCGCACTGTCCCTTCGGGGCAGGAAGACCTTGTGGGATCAATGGCTCAGTTTGCAGGCATGTGATGCATGGTGTTGCTGTTACTGCCCCTGAGATCCACTCCATAGCATCACAGGAGTCTGTCAGTCGGGGGGTTGGCTTGCGTTGGATCCCTGTTATTCTGAATATCCAACTTGTCCTTCAAATAGGGCTGGTGCAAAACTGCAAAGGCAAACTGCACCACTTTCCCACAGGGTAGCTGCTAAAATGTTTTTTGGCCCCAAGAAATTCTCATTTCTCTTTTGCTAGCCCTGGTAGGTGTGTGAGAGAACAGCACTGGCTGCGAAAACAACAGGCCTGGACTTAGTATGAACAGGAGCAGCCTGGAGCACTGTGGACTTGTGTGTGATTCCATACCTTGAACCACCTGGTTCTTCTTGTCAAAATAGCACTTGGGGATGCATTGGGAGCCCCTTGCAAAGTTTCAGCTAAGGGTGAAGGTATTAGAGTCTGTAAGCACGTACAGCGATGGCGCCTGGCATTTTGCCAAGAGGGGGAAGTGGTTTGTGAAGTCCCCCAACAACGACAGCGAGCCATTAAGGGTCGGAGATTCCTTAGTGGTTTGACTGAATGTATCTAGTTGTTATACTGAATTAAGATAAGCTGTGTGGAAATGTATAAAGACCTCCGTGTGGCCTACCAACAAATCAGCTCCCACTCCTGCTGTCATCAACTAAACACAGTGTTCGTCCACCCCCCCGGTTATTTTGACTGCAGCCGGACTGCGGCAGGTGAAACTCCATCCTCCAGGGTAATAAGGGGATGGGACCATTGACTTGCAGTTGAGCCAAAATTGAAGAGACAATTTCCCTGATCATAATGATGGACTCAGGGATGGGTACAATGAGCCTAAGGCTGAGCCAATCAGAAGAGGCCATTCATTGGCCAATAGTGATAGGTTCAAAGCATGGGACAGATGACCATGGCCTGAGCCAATCAGAAGAAGTCATAGAGTGATTGGCACCCTAGGGATTGGGCACATGACCCCTCAGATCCAAAATGCGAAGCCTTTCCTGAGAAGTAGTTTTCCCTGAGATTTGGGGGAACAGAAAGTCTTCCACTTGGACGTCCAGTTAAGATTTCAAGGAAAGCAAATTAATGTGAGGCCGTGGAAGTTTTCTGGTTCCACCCCTGACAGTGGGAAGTTGAGAATTAAAGTTCAGCTTCATGGATGATGAGCTGAGGAGTGAGAGGTGAGGTATGCATCTTAAAAATCACTGTATTCTTCACTAAAATCCACTTTGCTGGTGATATATTCTCATCAGGACACAGAGCCAGCTCCATTCCCACCACCCCTGGTCGATGGCTATGACTTTTGTATTTGCCAGAGCCACTCCCCAGGCCTGCTCTCCGGCAACAGACTGATCGATTCTCCACCCAGGCAGCTTTTGATTTTTCAAGAGCAATACATAAGGGTGAATATACATTAGGCCAGATTTTTGAGACCACAACTCTTCTGCGTCCAGCACAATGTATTTGAGATGCATCTTTGTCATCATAGGTGCTTGGTCCATCATTCGCTCCACTTTAGTGCCAGATAACCCACCTCCCATGGATGTACACAGTTTCTTTTGCAGGCAGCCAGAGAGAGGACATTTATGAAACATGCACCTGTGTTAAATGCTGAATTCAGCCAGACGTGCCAGCTTGGCCAACTGGTAAAACTCACCAACCAATATAACTGCCCTTCTCATTCCAGCTTTGGGTAGATTTGAACGTAGTTTGAGTGTTCTGCCTTGTTGACGGAATCATTTTTTATTTCAGTACTGAAGTGATGACGGAAGTCTCCTCCTCTAAATTTAGTGAGAGATCCGAAAGCCCCCCAGGGGCCCTGCCCGATGTGGTCATTCCGTGTACTTGCAGGTGCCACAAGTAATGTGCCACATGGGCTGGGGTGTCTCACAGAGTGGCCTTGGCAGATGGTAGGATTTGACAACCCACTTGGACACACAGGAAATTGATTCTCAGGGGGGATGAAGTGACTAATCTGAGGCATAAACTGGCAGCCTGGCTGCAGCCCAGGTGTCTCCCTGCCTCCCTGAGCTAGCTGCCTCCCCATCAGATGGCAGCAGAGCTGGCAGTATTACTTATGGAAATTTCCCTACTCTTATTTAAACAATCTCCCAGGTGTCCAATTATATAAATATAAATGGAAGTTAGTAAGGGCAATCAAAATTCCTGCTGTTTAACAGCTGACAGTGCCTATAGGAGCTCAAAATTACTGTCACTTAAGAGGCTCCATATAATCCATTTAATAATGCACATTCTACACCTGGGGCACCCCAGTAAATCCTTCACGTTGGCTCAAACAGTTCTTCACGTTGTTTTCTGTCTTTATTTTTCCTTGCTAACAATGCCAGTTTATATGATAAGAAAGTGTGCAGGGAGTTTAGTCTTTTTAGTGGGACCTGATGATGAGTGCCAACATGTGACAGACCCTGAGATGCCATGCAGTGGGTTACTCACTGGTGGCTGGTACTACTTCCAACTATGGCACTAGCATCACCTAAGAGGACTTCTTGCTCAGTATCCATGTGAGTATGCAGTGTCTGGAAGGCAAGGTCCTCTTTGTGGGTTCAGAGACCCAGACTGATTCCAGCTGGTGGCTCTGCCATACTCTAGGGCCTCTGTGTCGCCATTGTCCCTAGTGGAATGTCACAGCTATTGATTGGCTTTCAGGTGATGTGTGACACTTGGCTCATAGTCGTTGGCCAGAAGTAATCCATGGCCACACCTGGTAATAGGAGAGGCTGGAAAGGTCCCTGGCTGAGGAGCTGGGGCAGAGCTCTTTGGTGTGGGGGGTTCTGAATTTATAAATTCTTATAGGTGGCCATCTCCCCCACCACATGGCACCTCACTCTACTTGTTCTACAATCAGCTTCCAGTATTCTGTACAAGATGTCTGGCCTTGGGGTTTGTGCAGACCCCACCTACTCACCTTCAGCCAAACCTGGAGATGGTGTTGCAGGAAGGTGTTCAAAGACAGATGAGAGCCTTCCATTGCATCATGGCCTCAAACTCCCTCCTCAAAACATTCAGTTTTCTGTGATTACTTTTACAACAACATGATACTACTCTCCGACCTAATCATTGAGTTAAAAATGTAGCTATAAGTTAAAAGTATACATGAGGATTAGCTGATTTACCTGCTTTTAAAATTTATTTTTATTTTTTGGATAATATGTTATCTATAATTAATATAATCCTTGACCACAATAGCTCAGCCAAGCAGGATTTTTTTTCTCATGCTGCGACTAGCTCTTCTGACTCTCCTGCATTGTGTTCTTAGGAACGTAAGAGGAGCTATGGCTGCTTTACCTCCATCTCTCTCAGGATGGAGAACTGGCATTCACACTTGGACACCTCAAGTGTCCTTAGGGAATAATTTATCTATTTTTTTTTGAAAGGCTACCTGGGATAAATATTAACTATCTTGCCTTTTCTTAGGATGTGGGCATTGGGAGGGGTTCCTCCTAGAGAGGGGGGTATCATCTACAGGATGTAGCCTGTGCTCTTGCTGTCAGCACCAAGTCCCACTCATCACCTCATTATTTTCCATAGTGAATCAGGAGCCTCTCTGGAGCCCAGTGGCAGAGCAGACTCTGGACTCTGCAGCACACCCCATGTTCCAGCTCAAGGTGGCCTCTGCTGCCTGCCCCTCAACATGAACCTTGCTTCCTCTCTTGCACATATTTGTTGAAATACTGAAGGGGATTATCCCTCAGAGCTTTTGTTCCTGTCACTCCACTTGTTGTGCTCTGTGGTTTCAGGGGACTCTGTGGTCAAGTCTTTCTTTATAGAGGAGACAAGGAGCTATGTCTTTGGGTGGAAAGAGTAACATCTGCCTCCTTCTAGGAAACTCAAAAGATACTTGATGGGGAGCCTATGGCAGGAAGTAAGGGGCACCACAACTCCTGCCATAGGGATGTGAAGGCCTGTACTCCAGAGGGGTGCTGTGGGTTTTGGTTGGGTAATAGGACACGTGATTCTAAAAGTTGAATTGGAAGACAGAAGACAGGCTAGCCCAAGCTGATCGGGAGTGTGGTAAGAACAACAATCCTCTGTTGGCCTGGAAGGGCTGCTAGGGCTGCTGTCCTGTAGGTCACTGACTTGAGGACTTCCACAACAGTGATTTGTTTCTCAGAGTTTGGATGCTGGAAGTCCAAGATTGAGGTATTGGCAGGCTGGTCCTTTTGTAGTACCCACTTGGTTTGGGTGCTGCACCTCCTGGTGTCCTCACAGGGCTGTGGGTAGAAACTTCTGGATTTGGGGGAGGGAAACCCCTCTTGGTCCCCAGCACTTATGGTCACTGTGTCTTCAATGCTGCCTCATCCTGGTGTGTCCATATGCACGTTTACCTGCAGAGCAAGGGCAGCTTGATGGTCAGCCAGCAGGTGGGCCCCATGGGCATTAGGAATCAAGAATGATCAGAGCCCCAGGAATCAGCTCAGGGGTAAGGTACAGCCACGACATAGTTGGGGACATTGGCTAGCCATGTGGGAAAACAACCTCATGATCAAGGTGAGGCATGCCCCAGAAATGACTGAGGAGAGCCGTGGACATGCAGTTGTGTGATTCCTGGAGAGGGTCGTAACTGGGCACCTGATGCAAAGTGTTCAAGTTCCCTGAGCCACGGCCAGCTGTGGAATCCAGCCATAGGATACTCAGCGACTGCCAGGCCCCACCTCATCTCACCTACCAGGAGAAACCCCTGTGGGCTGCAGACTAAATATAAAGCTGTGGGAGACCTCCAACCACACAGGCAGAGGCATGTGTCTGTGGGTGTGGGGTGGATGGTCTGGCCCAGAGCAGTGGTGGCCATACACTAGGACACAGACCTGTCAGGTTCTGTTTTAAACTGTGCCTTTTCCTGTGTAGTTTCGCGATGGAGCACCTGGGCTGTGGCCTGGCTCCTCTGCCTCTTGGTACCACCAGGAGCCCAGTGTGTGGGCGTGTATGTTGTCAGGCAGGATGTCACTTGTCATCAGGCCAGGCCACACCCAGAAGCCTCACCTGCCTGACTGTGTGGTCTGGCTACTGCCCTCTGCCTTCTGGTCCTTCTGCTACAACCTGGCCAGGCATCAGCCCAACTGGATCACTGTACTCTGTGATGAGGCTGTCCTGGCCCCCAGGGACTGTTGAGAACACTTCCTAGAAGAGTTCTCCTGGAGCCAGGAAAAGCTCTGTTTTCTGCTTCATCTCAGGACTGTGTCACAGCCAATGACCCACATGTGGCCCTTCATAGCCACACTCGTACCTCCTTGCTGTCCTTGCTGGACTCATCCAATGCAGGATCTGCAGGCCAAGGGGCCTCTGGCAGCAGAGCACAGTGGCTACCTGTAGCCAGGCCATTTGGGTAGAATCCCACTCGGTAGCTGTGTGAATTGTGGGCAAATCACTAACCTTTCTGTGCCTCTGTCTCCTAATTTATGAATGGGAATGAAATCAAATCCTCACAACTGAAAGACTGTTGAGATTGAAAGCATTAATCCCTGTAAAGTACTCGTAACAGTGCTTGGCCTGTAATAAGGATTATGCATATAATGGACTATAATCATGATCAATGATTCAGTGCCTATCAAATGCTCAGACCAATACTGGGTTGATGAGATGAGGTTCTATTCTGCTTTCCCTTCACCCTAACTTTTCTATATGTTGCTTAGTTTGGTTGAGGTAGCTCACAGTCATCTCTAGCCCTCAGTGGACCTCCTGCTCCATGGTCCAAGACCTGTGGACAGGACAGGCTACCCCCTGCCCTGATGTTCATTTCTGTGAGTATACACAAAGTGTTTACTATGTGCCCAGTAGGGTCCTTGAACTTTTAGAGAGGCGGTCTTCCTGCTTTTGTTCATTTGTATCATCTGAGGACCATAGGGACAACTCAGGACCACAGAGAACACTTGGGTAGACACTGGCCTTGAGTCTAAAGCATAGCTCATCCTGCAGTGGGGGGTGTGTTGAATAGGGAGGCAGCTGTGAAGTGTCCTCTGGGGCTTTTCCTCTGTGGGAAAGCCTGTGGGAGTCCATCCTGTTGTGCAGTCACTGATTCCAAGTTGTCCTCCTGTCCATGTCTGCTGAACTCAAATACAAGCAAACAAAAGCCCACTCCTCTCCCTTATGTAGCCCCCAATGGAGCTTCTGCAGCCTCTGCTGTGTCGGCAGCTCCATTGATGCACACCCAGGGGTCTTCCAGGATGGCCAGATGCCATGTGCAGCCTCTGATGGGCCTGGAACTCTGGGTTCCTGCTTCTGGTCTCAGAAGTCTGGTCCTGCAGGTGCACCTCAGATGCCTCTTAGCACCCTTATGTCTTCTCTAGAGTCTGCAGGATTCTGCCCTGAAATCACAGTTCATTAGTCATCTGACTTAAAGCTTCCATGCCCAGTTTCCTCTTCTGTTGGCTACCATGAGTGTATTGTTAAGTTTGGCTCTTAGCTCTAAACTTACCTCTGATGTGTGATGCTGGGACCAGGACTCTGAACCACCTTTCCTGTGGCAGCTGTCCTGTGTAAGCTTTGCCAGTAGAGGATAAAGGGTTACTGTGAGCTGAGATCAGGGATGTGTTCATCCCATTTTCTTCCTGATTACTTCCTGTCTAGTCCTGTCTGCCTTCAATACTAGCTATTTCCTCTCTCCTCCTCTTCCTGTTTCTGTTGAGCCCCAGCTGACTTCACAGGCCACCCAGCTGGGATCCAAGAAGGCTGATCTTGGGACGAAGGTAGTCATCACCCTTCCTGCCAGTAGCAGGCACTGGTGCCCCATGCTGATCTGTCAGTGGCCCTGAATTTTCTCTGTTCAGTTTGTGTTCCATCTGGATGGAAAAGGCAGAAACTTATTTGACTTTTTCTATCTTATTTTTTGAAACTGGCAGCATTTAAATTCAGTGGTTGAGGATTGACGTTTTTC
>NW_026692877.1:0-4882 GCF_021218885.2 Marmota monax | reverse complement strand
AATACTTAATATTTGAATATAATGAAAATATTTTAATATGAAATTTATTGAATATATATTAGGAAACAATAAGAAAAAAAGCAAAAAAAATTAATCAGACCAAAATTTTATTCATCTCACTATTCGACAAACTATACCATGTAATAAAAAATGAATTACACTAGAATTAAATGTTTAACTGCTCCCTGAAAAGAATAAAAATTTTAAAAGTATTGTTTTTATGGGAATGTCAGAATAAGTCATTCTATCCAACCTTCTTAACAATGTCAGTTAGACAAGCTGAATAATATATATTTTTTTTAAAATTTGAAGATATTGATAACTAAGAAGAGAGTTTAGAGTTAAAGGATGATGACAAGAACAATAAAACTGTAACCTAGCCCTCTAAACAAATCTAAAATATGCATAAATAGGGAATAATGCGCTTCTATTTTGGCAATCTGTTGCAGGCTATGTTCTCTGGAAAATGGATCCTTAGATATGTATGTCAAATATTTTAAACTATTATAAACATATTTGGAAAGGAGAAGTAAGAAGAATTGGGCAGAGCTAAGGTTGAGCTATAAGGTAGTCTCATTTAAGGTCTCAGCCAATACCAATGCTAGAATATTCCAGCTGAGGAGCTAATCTTATGATGTTGTCCTAAGGACTCACTTCATGGTAATCAATCATTGGTATATGCTACCCTGCAACTAGCCATGACATAATAAAGGTTAATGGAATGATGGTATATGCTACCCTGCAACTAGCCATGACATAATAAAGGTTAATAGAATGATGATCATTTTACCACAGCCCTCAGGAAAATTGTGCTTCAAAGTACATGTCATGCAATCTGCATTGCTTGCATCAACCAGTTTATATTAATTTGGAGCAACTGCTTGTGGTCTTGTAGTGAGATCTTTATCTGAGGAAATATTAAAGAAAGAATTATGTTGGAAGAACTGTAGCCCCTGGTGATGCACCAGTCTTGAAGCCACACTAATCTCTTTTTAACCTTCATTTACCTTCCACTTGAGATCCTAATTTTATAGTAAGCTAATACCTTACAAGAAAATTGTGAAAATTTTTCAAAAAGTGATGAAAGACTTCCATACAGACATTCAAGGACTATTAGGACCAGCAAGCCAGATAAATAAAAAGCATATGATATACATGTTCCCAACAGTAAATTCTCTAAATTATAAACATGTTCAAAAAACTAAACAAAAAATGTAACTATAACAAATCTAAATATCCTAATAGAAACTAGAGGAATATGAGAGATTAGTTTTAAAACAGTAACAATAATTAAATTTGAATAATGATCAGAAAAATAGAAGACAACAGAATGTTGTTATCAAAGTGCTCTAATACTTATCAAATTTGATTTTTAACAGCTAAAATATTACTAAAAACTTTAATTAAAAAAAGATATTTTTAAATAGTTTAAAAACCTGTAAAATATGATACAATCACTGTTATTCAGCTTTGTGTTAGCAGAACAAATACCTGAGAAAACCAACTTAAAATGAGGAAAGGTTTACTTTGTCTCACAGTTTTAGAAGTTTGAGCCCATGTTTTCTTGGTCCCAGGGCTTGTGCACCTTTAGAAAGACAATTACATCATGGCAGGAGTGTATGGGATAGCAGCTTCTTATCTTGTGACAGTGGGAAGCAGAGAAAGGGGCTGGAGTTCTCATAAAACTTTCAAAAGTATGCCCCAAGTGATTTAACTTCCTCGCACTAGTCCATATCTCTTAAAGGTTCCACCACTTGCCAATAACACTGCATGCTGGCCATCAAACCTCTGACAAATGGGCCCTGGCATGACACTTACCCAAGCCATAGTAACCAAAGATGTAAATGCATTATATACAGTGTGTGTGTGTGTGTGTGTGTGTGTGTGTGTGTATACTATATACACTTCATAGCTTCACCCCTTTAAAGAAAAAAATCATAAAACTAATTTGGATGACAAGAGATTTTAGGCTTTCCAAAAACCTTAATTCGTCATCTGCTAATGTTAGTATTTATATATGATCATATTTATCCAAACTAAAAAATTAACAAAAACACATACTACTAACTAGTCTTTATTCACTTTGGCAATTTTTTTCCCAATTCCGGTACAGTACACACCAATTGGGAGTCATATCCCTGCATTTTCTTCCAATATGTAATTTTTCCCTTATTTTTTATGACTTGGCTATTTTGTATAGTAATTACTGCTTATGAGTTTTGTAGAAGGCCCTTCAGTATGGATGTCTTGGATACATTCTCAAGACTAAAATTGGATTAGGTTTTTTTTTTTTTTTTTTTTTTTTTTTTTTTTAAGAAGAATATCAATAAGCATAGAGCTCTTTTCTTGTGTCATATTTTGCATTATAATGATATCAAAATGTCTAATTTAGTCAGCTTTTTTCCTCTGTTTTGAACCATAAGTTCCTGACTAGAACAATTAGGAGAGAAATTTTATTTGGGGACTCATGGTTGCAGACTTTTCGTTTCAAAATGGCTGACACCATTCTTTTTGGCCTGACATGATGCAGAACATCATGGTGGAAGAGAGTGGTAGAGGAAAGCAGCTGAGAATATGACATCAGGAGGAAGAGAAGAAGGAGTAGGAGGAGTAGGAGGAAGAGGAGAAAGAGGAGGAGGAGGAGGAGGAGGAGGAGGAGGAGGAGGAAGAAGAAGAAGAAGAAGAAAAAGAAAAAGAGGAGGAGGAGAAAACGAAAAAAGGAAGGAGAAGGAGATGATATTTATGAGGATATATATATATATATATATATATATATATATATATATATATAATCAAAATAATAATCTAATTATAACCAAATACAATATTATTGTTAATATTAGATTATCTATTTATACCATTATTTTTTCTATTACATAATGGGTTGAAAGCTGGCCCCTCAAAACTATTTGTTCCTATCCTACTGCCAGGAATCTGTGAATGTGATGTTATTTGGCAAAATCATACTTTGTATATGTACTAATATTAATCATCTTCAGATGAGCACATTCTGAATTATTCAACTGGTCCCTGGATTGCATGACATGTTTTATAATAGTAAAGGAGAGACACAGGGAGAACTTGTGGAAGACTTTGAGAGAGATTGGCATTATGCAGTCACAAATCATGCAATACCTAATACAAACCTGAATCTGAAAGAACCACAGCATAAAACTACATTTTTTCTTTACTAGAAACTTTGGAAAAAGTAGAGTCTTTCTGACATGTGGATTCTGTATCAAAAACCTCAAGAACTATGAGAGAATATAATTCTGTCATTTCAAGTCTCTTGTGGTACTTTATTATAGCAGACCTGTAGAATGAATGCAATTTGTGTGGAGTAATGGATGTTTGTTTTCTTCATTGGGTTATATTTCAAAACTAGAATGATTTATTTTATACCTCAAAATTTTCAAGCTTTGTCTATTGCAAACTTTTAAGGTTTTATTCTTTACCTTAAAACAAAAATAGTTTTATATTTTAGAACAAGTTAAGAATCACAACAAACTACTAAAGCAGTTGTAATTCTTCACCCAGATTGTCACAATAATATCTTTAAAGATATAGTACATTTCCACAACCAAAAAATTAACGTTGGTATAAATTATCATTGTGCATGCCTTAGACAGATTTTATTGGTTTTTACATGAACATGTGTGTGTGTGTGTGTGTGTTTCCTGTATTTATCTATGAAAATTTATCTCATGTGTAGATTCATCCTACATCACAGAACAGTGATTTGTTCCTTCACCACAGATAAAATCCCACATTATACAATAAACCTCCAAAACTGATCTTTGGTACACTCTGAATTGTTCTACTTTATAAATTTGTCATTTCAATAATCTACAAATGGAATCATATAGGAAATAGCTTATTAATATTAAATTTTGTATTTTATTCAGCATAGCATTTTTTAGAACTATAATATCATTGTTAAGTAAGATTCCACTGAATGGATATTATATGGGCATTCAGAATCAATCAGGATCCTGATTCTTTCTTCCTGAGTTGAAGATTGAACACTTGAGAAATGCAGAGGTAAGTACAAAATATTGTATTTATGGATGGAAGAGAGAGAGAGAGAGAGAGAGAGAGAGAGAGAGAGAGAGAGAGAGAACACAAGTGAGAGAGAGAGAACATAAGCAAGAGAGAGAGAGAGAGCACACAAGGGAGAGAGAGAGAGATTACTCTGCAGAGGTAGAGAAGGGGGTGCAAGTTGGAAGCTGGTGCTGAGGAAGTAAGAGTGTTCTGCCTCTTATACATTTTAGAATTGCTTTGGTCTTATGTCTGTTCCTCCTTCCATTCCTCCTACATGACTCAAAAAGTGCAGTATCTAAGAGCAGTAATGAAGCTTCCCAGGGGTACAGGCAAGAAAGGAGATACCTAGAGCTACTCATTAACTCCTTGATGGGAGAAACATTTCTATAGAGACAGGGAAACTTGGTGACAGGCGGGGAAAGGGAAAATTCTCTGGAGGTATTAACATTTTATTTCCATGCCTTTCAAATAAGCTCCCATCTTTCTGATCCAACTGGGTCATTCATTACCTACACTGACCATTCTTTTGCACACAACCCCCAACACAAATGCCCCTCTAAGAAAGAAATTCTTACTGTTGTAAAAGAAAATGAATTATTACTGTTATGACTGCTTCAAGCTGAAAGGAGTGATGTGGGGCAAGTAGTTTGGATTTCCCTTTTAGGAATTTTTGGGTCAGTTAAAGGTCCAAGGCAAAAGTCTGATTCAGAAAAAAGCAGGTTGCAAAGTTTTCTGGAAGGTGGGTATATCTATGAGAGAAACAAAAAGACACGAGTATTGGAATGCAGTTAATACAAAATAAATGTCATAGAATCAAGAACATGTCCATGGATATCCTGAT